>NC_054374.1:53662744-53880244 GCF_017654675.1 Xenopus laevis | reverse complement strand
AGAATGACACTGCCCAGAATTTGACAACTTATTATCTACAAAAACCCCTAGATCCTTCTCATTTAAGGAAACTCCCAACACACTGCCATTTAGTGTAAAACTTGCATTTATATTATTTTTAATAATATATATAACAATGAAGCCAGAAATCACAGTACTAATGCATATATAATCTACAGTCTGGTCATTTCCCTATGGGACCTGACGTCAGAACGCGCCGTTTATTTGGGTCAGCATTTCCGCCGCTGCTCACCACTTCCCTCTCTCTGCAGCTTTACTATACCTCTGCTCTTGCCCCCTCCCTTCTGACTGCCAGGATTAAATCGTACTCACGCAGCACATGCAGCAGGGAACGCTCCTCCTTTCCCCAGAGCCAAAACATTAGCCCCAGGGAGCGGCAATGTCAGCCAGTGAGTGATGTCTAAGGAGGTGGGTTTTGACCTTATATGGCGCTTATTCCCTCCTGTTAGGAACAGCACCGCTGTTTAGTGACTGCTGCCACCTGACACAGTGTTCAGTCTGCCAAATAGCCCTGCTGCAGGAAGGCTCTTTAAAGGGATACTGTCGTGGAAAAACATGTTTTTTACAAAATGTATCAGTTAATAGTGCTACTATAGCAGAATCCTGCATTGAAATCTGTTTTTCAAAACAAGAAATGGATTTTTTTATATCTTTTTTTAAAATTTGCTATGGGGCTAGACATTTTGACATTTCCCAGCTGCCCTCAGGTCATGTGACTTGTGCTCTGATAAACTTCAGTCACACTTTACTGCAAGTTGGAGTGATGTCATTACCCCTCCCTCCTACAAGCTGCTGTAATGTAAATAGAGCCTTGTCTGCTGAGCCTGTCAATTGAACAATAGGCAGGAATCAAGATAAACTCCCACTGACACCACTTCAGAAGGACTGAAATAAGATAGTCCTGTGATCACTGCCCCCACTTACGTTTAAAAAAATAAATATATATATATATATACACATACACACACACACACAATTCATTTTGGACACTGGAAAAAATATTTTATATAGATAGTTTATTATACAAAAATGAATGGCAGAAACACAGGAGTACACTCCCAGGACTGATGACAGGGAATAGAAAAAAAGGATAAAATAAGGAGGACATACTTGAAAACCAGGAAAATTTAAGAGGAAGTCTAGGAAGGGTTAAAATAGCTCATGAAAAGGAGGCAGTAAGTAGTTAATGAAAAAAGAAGTATTGCAGGCAGGAAAGGAGTAAGGTGTGTGTGAGGTGGATAGCAGAGGGAACTCACAGCTCCTTTACCTCATCTAGTAACCAGTAAAACAAACTTGGAAGGCAGCAAGGAGAGAAAGTTCCCCCCTCCAAAGGAAAGCAGAGATCAAACTTACAGAACGGCAGGAGCTTTGATAGTGTCTGTGGGAGGAGGGGCTGCTAGTGCAGCTGTAGAGCAGGACGTAGGAAAGTGAAAAAAATTGCTTCCCTGCAAACCATGTGACCTCTCTCCTCCAAACATCACACGCATGGGCAGAGAGGGGAGGGGGAGTGTACAGCTGGATTCTCATGTCTTAAGGTGGCCATACACGGATAGATCCGCTCGTTTGGCGATGTCGCCAAACGAGCGGATCTCCCTCCGATATGCCCACCTTGAGGTGGGCAATATCGGGCTGATCCGATCGTGGGCCCTAGGGCCCAACGATCGGATCCTAGCGTTCGCCAAACGGGCGGTCGGATCGCGGGACCGCATCAACGAACAGATGCGGCCGCGATCCGACGGGATTTTTAACCCCATCCGATCGAGATCTGGCCGACTTTCGGCCAGATCTCGATCGGGGAAGCCCGTCGGGGGCCCCCATACACGGGCCAATAAGCTGCCGACTTGGTCTGTCGGCAGCTTTTATCGGCCCGTGTATGGCCACCTTTAGTGCGACTTGGCTTTTCATTACAGAGTGGCTGCCTCCAAGCACACAGGTAATGCTGTGCCTGCTGTTAGAGCAGCACAGGATGAATGTGTAATGAGCAGAAATGGAAGCCCCCATGACAAAATACAAACTAAAATAACTTATGCATGCATTTGTGGATTAACATTTTATTTGCCAGACAGTGTTTATGGATGTGTGTTTTTTATAAAAATGCAAAAAAAAAATAATTTTTAAATGACGACAGATTCCCTTTAAGAGCAGCAGCAGCAGAAAAGCATGTGCTCCGAAACACAAATGGGGATGATCAGCGCCTCTCTCCCTCTTCTGCTCCCCCTCCAACCACTCTGTCTGCCCCTCCCACACCCTGTCACTCATCAGTCGTCTTGGAGACTGGGTGGGTGGGGAGACAGAGTGTGGACGCCACAGCTGTGCTGCACCAGCACGCCCCCCTCCCCTCTGCTTCACTGGCTGGCTGGAGTCAGACTGTGTGACTGCCCTGTGTAGGCTAGGGAGACAGAGTGTGGAGGACTCGTCTCAAGAGACTCTGACAGAGAGACTGCCTGCTGCAGTGTGCCACCACCCACCATGACCACAACGTAAGCCTCAGTCAGTCTGTGCAGGAGTCTTCTCTCCCTTAGCGCTCACACAGGCACACCCCTCTAGAACTTCTCTTCTCTCTCTGAAACTTTAGATTATAATGAATAATGTACCCCCTACTTAAAATTTATAAAGATATTAATAGTCACCTCGGAGTTGCCTTAGGCCTCGTACTTTTATATGGTCATGAAACTCCTCGGTAACTTATAATATCCTTATATTTTACAAGAGAGGGTACTTTATTCACTATATATCCACAGGGCTTTATAATGATGTTTCTTATTCACATCAGGATCTGTCCCAGTGGAACTTAAAATCTAGTGCACCTACCACAGTTGCATACATGGGTCAATTTTATCAGGGCCAATTAGCCTGACTGGATGCGTTTTTAAATGTAGTGCCATTTCTGTAAAGCGAAAACAGTGAGATGTGTAGTACTGCCCCTTTCAACATGAAGGATTTGGTTGTAGGTTGCAGCCTAACACCAAAGAACATATTTGTCAAAGTGTGAACAGACAGTTCAACAGAGAAAAAAGCTACAGCTATATTGAGTCAAATCAGACTCTAGCACAGTGCCCCAGAGTTTGTGTTGGAATCTTTTAGTGTCAGTCTTAACTTCCCTGCCTCCACAAAATGTTAACACATGCATTCTGTTGTGCATGAGTTCAAAACAGACACATTTCTTTAAAAATCCTGTAGTGGACAAAGTACAGCCTGGAATGCCAGATCAGAGTTCATCTGTAGGAATGCTTAAGACCGAAAATAACTTTGTGTGTTGTATATTAGAGACCAGTATGATAGGTCTATCTTTACATGCCTACTTCTATGCAGATGCAAAAAAAAAAATAAGTCAAATACAAAGGGATGGGGGGATCTGATGAAATTGATCAAAGCCTGCTTCTTTTCACACTCATGCATTCTGTTAGCAGAACTTCTAGGAACCAGTGATTTCAAACAGAAATAGCAGATTTATTTAAGGACAAAAAAAGAAAAAAGGAACTTCACTAGTGCTCTGAGTATTTAAAATAGAGCTTAAATAAACAATGTGCCAGACAGATTATTAATTTGTATCATGAATTTGAGAGAAATTAAAGTTTCTGTTTATGCTGTTCTCACCACAGATTTCCAATTTAAGGGGAACTCCACAAAACATAACTTAAGCTTTTTGGAAAGTAAACATCATTTCAAGCAACTTTGCAATATACATCAATTAAAAAATATGCAGACTTTTCATGATTTTTAATGGTTTCTGACAGTTCCCTAAACCTAGCCCCCTGCTCTTCTGCTGGTCTTTCTGACTACTTTGCTGATTTTACTGACTACTGTTACTTTGTATCAACAGCCAGCTGTCCTTAGCCTGCATCCTCCAAACCCCACAATTCCCTGCACATGTGATATCAATAAGGAATGGAAAATGATAGTGCAATGCATTGTGGGTTATGGAGTTCCTGCATGCTGTCTGTAAACTGTGGAGAAGTTGTTACAATTTGTAACATCAGTGTTTTAGTTCCTCCTTCCCTGCCAGGATTTCAAATTATGCAGAAAGAGAAGAACAATTAACCAGGTGAATTGCAGCATAGAAAATGGCATCTATTCATACTTTTTGACGAAACAGGTAACTGTGATGGATATATTAGGGGGTTTCTGTGTTATGTGGGCCACTTTATCAAATTTTGGTTTGGAAACCAGAGTTCCCCTTTAATGGCTTACTTCAGTGATTGTATCCTAGGGTGCTGTTCAAATATCCTGGCTTATCTTTTTACATTTTACTTCCTCAATGGAGCAGAAGTGTGCTTTCTAACTACTCATGAGGCCTTTAACTTTAGCTTCAACTATGGTGTTTGACCTTCCATAGGGTTCAGGTAGGTTTGGTACCTTTTAATGGGTACCTTTTCTCTGTCTTCTCTGTTAATTTGGCATCAAGTATAATTTTTTACAAGCCAGGCAAGTAAAATGACCTGTGGGATGGCTTCAGGCTGCACCTTGGTGACCCCTCAAGAACATTCACACCCCTGCTAAGGATGAAGTCCAAAGAGTAAAAACTACACAAGTCCCTTCATTTTATAGACACGGGGAATGACTAAGTTGTATGTAAAATAGGCAATATAAAATTATTTTGTGATTTGTGTACATTTGTTCAGTTTGAGTAATGTCCATTTTAAGATGCATATTTATCAAGGGTCGAATTTCAAATTTGAAAAACTTCGAAATTCGAATTCAAAAAGACCAACCGAAATTAAGTTGAAGTTTTTGTTTGGCCAAATAGGTCCGTTTTCGATTAAATAGGTCCATATTCTGTTGAATACAAATCGTACGAATAAAATTAATAGTGCATTCGATTGAATTCGATTCAAAGTTTTTCCCATAGGCTAAAACAGCAATTCAGCAGGTTTTAGATGGCGAATGGTCAAAGTCAAATTTTTAAAGAGACAGTACATGATACATTTAGATATTCTAATTTTCTAATTTTTGGACTATTCCCTAGACCGAAGTACACAAAAATAGCTCAAAATTCTAATTTTTTAAATTCGCAAATTCACCTCAACCTTTGATAAATCTGTCCCTAAGTGTAAAAAAAAACATTTTATAAAATGGTATCTGTGGTTTTATGGGCTATTTTTTAGTGTGTTTTACTTTTAGTAGTAGCAATAAATTCCTGTAAAATGGTGGTATGCAACTCTGTTTCATCTTTGTCATCTGGAGCCATCCAGATCCATTTCTTAAAGGGGTTGTTCACCTTTCAACACTTTTTTCAGTTCAGTTTGTTTCAGATAGTTTACCAGAAATAGACTTATTCCAATTACTTTCTATGTTTAACTGTTTTTCTAATATTCAAGTGTAAAGTGTCATTTTTCACCTTTTAAAGCAGCTCTGGAAGGGGGTCACAGACCCTTTAAAATGTTCTTAATTGAGTTTTGTCCCCGCTAAGGCAGCTGGGGTGGTTCATCTCCAAGTTAACTTTTAATATGTTATAGAATTGCCAATTTTAAGCAACTTTACAATTGGCCTTCATTATTTATTTTTCATAGTGTTTTAATTTTTTGCCTTTTTCTATTGACTATTTCCAGTTTTCAAATGGGGGTCACTGACCCCATCTAAGAAATGAATGCTCTGTAATGCTACACATTTATTGTTATTGCTACTTTTATTACTCTTTTTTCTATCCAGGCCCTCTCCTATTCATATTTCAGTCTCTTAATCAATGCATGGTTGCTAGTGTAATTTGGACCAGAGCAACCAGATTGCTGAAATTGCAAACTGGAGAGCTGCTGAATAAAAAGCTAAATAACTCAAAACCCACCAATAAAAAATGCAAATTGTCTCAGAATATCAACTTTACATCATACTAAAAGTTAACTCAAAGGGGAACAATCCCTTTAAACATGGAAAAGTGATGGAAAGTGATTGGGAAATAGTCTTCATTTCTGGTAAACTATTATAAACCAAAAAACTGTTGGAAGGTGAACCACCCCTTTAAAGAATGGGCAATTCTAAGCAACTTTTCAATTGGTTTTCATTATTTATTTTTTATAGTTGTATAGTTATTTTCCTTTTTCTTCTGATTCTGCAGCTTTCAAATGGGCGTCGATGACTTCCTTTTAAAAAACAAATGCTCTGTAAGGCTACAAATGTATTGTTATTGTTCCTTCTTATTACTGATCCTTCTATTCAGTCCTCTCCTATTCATATTCCAGTCTCTTATTCAAATCAATGCATGGTTGCTAGGGTAATTTGAACCCTAGTTACCAGATTGGTTAAGATGCAAATTGAAGAGCTGCTGAATAAAAAGCTAAATAATTAAAAGATTACAAATAATAAAAAATGAAAACCAATTACAAATTGTCTTAGAATATCACTTGCTACATCATACTAAAAGTTATGTCAAAGGTGAACAACCCCTTTAAGCTTTTGTTTTCAGCTTTCACTTGTGTGTTTTGTAACTGGGTCTGTGACTTTTGTGCACTGCTTTTTATCTGGTCTGTAAGATGCAGGGGCAACCATATCAGGGCTTCAGGATTTGAGGACACAAAAATTAGACTTTTTGCCAAAGAAGATTAAAACACTGGCTGGGTAATGTAATAAAAGTCTGTAACGGAAAAACTATTCGTAATGAGAAAAGTTATGCCTTTGCGCGAACAAAGTTGTTGTTTTTTGGCGAATTTAATACAGCTTTTTGAACCCGGAAACTTCGACAGTGGAAGGTAGTTGCGAATTTTATGGTTTGTGTCAATGCGTAGTAAATGTAATAAAACTTCTTACTGAAATAATCGTTATGTTTACTCCAAAAGATAACGACACCTTCAAGCACTTCTTAAGAGTGCGCAATTAAAATTCGCAATGCATATAACAGTTTAAGGAACAATATTACATTGTGAGATGTGGATTTTTATTCTTATTGATGCAAATTGTTTGCTCTTTGCAAATTTAATTACATTCCCCCATGGATGGTTTAAGAGTGTGGGCCCAATGTAGATGTTGGGTGGGTGGCTATAGGGAGTGGGATAAAAAAACTGGTGGTCACTTGGGATGAGAATATAAGTAGGGAGCTCTGTTCAACATTAGGCTTTATAGGGCATACTAGCTTGACCAGCAACTTTGCATATTTAAGGTAAAGTACATCCCCTTTTTAAGCATGAGTTTGACTTGTACTTGCCTATCCAGGACCAGAACTAGGGGTAGAAGAGGCATCTGCCTAGGAAGCAATGATAGGGGAGCCACTGGGCAGGTACCTGTTTAAGGGTCTTCTCTCTACCCCTAGTCCATGTTTGCTCCCCTCTGTCACTCTCCCCTTCAGCACTGTCAGTGGCGAAGGTGCAATAGACGTACTGAGGTGTCAGTACAGTAAACTAAAAAAGTATGTGAGAGCGGTGCATCACTATGTGCCAGTATGTGTCTATTGTTAACACCTTCATCACACAGGCAGTAGTATAGACCAAGTGGCAGATCATTTCACGAATGTGCCTAAATATTACTGCTACGGCCAGGGCCGCCATTAGAAATCACGGGGCCCCATAAAATAAAATTTTCAGGGCCCCCTAGGCCCTGCCCACCCCAGCCCCCAAGCCCCACCCCAGATCCCACCCATGCCACAGGTAAAAGACCACACAGACATTAGCACTAAAAATGGTAAACCCCCCCACACACAAGTTATAAAAAGCCATTGATGGTCTGAGCCCCCTTATAAGTTAAAAAAAACTGTGGCACCAGGGCAGGTATAATTACAGAAATGGAGAGCTAATATTCCTACGTTTACTACAGCAGATTTTCATATTATACATTAGCGTGTGCTAATAATGGCACAAGCAACTTATCTTTATTTCAAACTCAATTTCAGCACTAGTCTTTATTCATTGTCTTGTGACTGTGATGCTGAGGACAGGGCCGCCATCAGGGGGGGACAGGGGGGACAAGCGTACCGGGCCCGGGCATGAAGGGGGGCCCGGCAGCGCCGCATTTTTTGAAGATCCGGGCCCCCCTTACGAGCGCCCGAGCCGTACGTCTTGCCTCTTGCGTGCCGAATGCGGAAGTGCCGAAAAGCCGAAGCCGATGCGCCGAAAAGACCCGAAGTCACGGAAAAACCCGAAGTCACGAAGCGCCGAAAAGAACCCGAAGTCACGAAAACAGCCGAAGCCGAAGTCCTGAAGCAGCGCAAAGACCCGAAGTCACGAAAACAGCCGAAATTGAAGTCCTGAAGCGGCGAAAAGACCCGAAGTCACGAAAGGAGGCGAAGTTGAAGTCCTGAAGCCATGAGTTCAATCCTACTGAACACCAGTTTGTGTTTTTTTTTTAATCCCCTGGCCACCAATGTATTATTTTAATATTCTATAGGCCCCTGCCACCAATCTTTTTTTTAAAACTTTTTTTTTGGGGCCCCAATTTTTTTTTTAACTCGTAAAAGTTGCCACCATTGTTTTTTTTTGTTTGTTTTTTTTAAAAAAAATTAATTTTCTTTTTGGTGGCCCCAAATTTTTTTAACTTGTAAGGGGGCCCCTGCCACCAGTTTTTTTTCAAAAAAAAATTATTTTTTTTTCAAATTTTTTTGGGGCCCCAATTTGTTTTTAACTTGTAAGGGGGCCCCTGCCACCAGTTTTTTTTTTTTTCAAATTTTTTTTTGGGGCCCCAATTTGTTTTTAACTTATAAGGGGGCCCCTGCCACCAATGTTTGTTTATTTTTTAGTTTTTTTTACATTTTTTTTGTTGGGGCCCCAAGTTTTTTTTAACTTATAAGGGGGCCCCTGCCACCAATGTTTTAAAAAAAAAAAAAAAAAAAAATTAAATTTTTTTGTTTTTGGGGCCCCAATTTTTTATAAGGGGGCCCTGACCATCAATAGCTTTTTACAACTTGTGTGTGGGGGGGTTACTTTTTTAGCGCTGATGTCTGTGTGGTCTTTTAACTGCGATGTGGAGTGGGCGGGATATGCGGTGGAGCTTGGTCGTCAGTGTGGGCGGGGCCCAGGGGGCCCCAAAAATTTTGTTGTACGGGGCCCCGTGATTTCTAATGGCGGCCCTGGCTGAAGACATATTCCACTCTGATTGGCTGCCGCTGAGGACAGAACGCTAGATTGTTTCACTCACGGCATTCTGGTAACAGAAGGCGAATTTTGGCGCTGCCCGTCCTGTTCTCCTCCCTGTGTTCCCGAGGGCCGGTAGTTGCTAAGGCGACAGGTGAAGGACCAATGGTAAAGAGGCAAAGGCAATGACGAGATGAGTGGGCGTGGTGCACTGGCAAAGTGGGGAGTGGGCAGCTAGAGTCGGACGCAAGTTACTAGGGTGCGAATAACAGCTGCTCCAGTCACCAGGCCCATGCTGCCCGGCATTATTCTCATTCCTCGGGAAGCTGACTTCGGCTCTTCAGGACTACCGCAGATGAGGCACAGCCGACAAGGGGGGCCCGGAAATTTCTAAAAGTGCTGCACAGCCGGGCCCCCCTTTAAGCCCGGGCCCGGTACAACAGTACCCCCTGTGCCCCCCTGATGGCGGCCCTGGCTACGGCTACGCAATTCCTGATTGCACTGTGCTGGAGGCCACATCATTATTAATTTCATGATGGAGGTTGTAAATTTGAAAATGGCCTGCTATTGGCCCCCGGGCCTGACTTTGGGCATGCCTGCTGTAAGATAATGCGCCTGCCTTCCTCTGCTGATGTTTTGAATGTCCCGCTCAGCTGAGAAGCACAGCCAATAGGCATGCCACAATCTTACAGCTGCAGCATGAAGAGCTAAGTGTGTTCCGCAAAGCAATGCAGACAAAGAATAATTAGAAAATTCAAAGTGGAGCCAACTGGCCCATAGTTTGGATGAAGAGAGGCAATCTGTAAAATATTCCACAAGGTGGATAGCAGACATTTGGCACGCCCCTGCAATATCATGGTACACCCCTGTGATATCATTGTCACGCACCCCCCCATCCAGCTTTCCTGCACATTTTCCCTTGATTAAGCCAGATTGCTGTGAGTTAGGATTTATTGGGGGATATTCATGTTATCCTATGGCATGTAATTTTGGGGAGATTTGTCTCCAAGGGAAGCAAAGGTTTAACCATGGACGACAAATTTCCCTGTGTGCCATCAAATTTAATTGGTTTCCATTAACTTATAATTTTGAAGTGTGGCCTCAGAGTATGGGGTGCCGTTTGTCCCAAATACATTCTGTATACAAAACTGTCCCTAATACACAGAATGAATGTCTCTCATGGTATATAAGTATTTGTGACCATAAACAGAGAAAAAAATATACAAAAGACTTATTTCTATTAAAGAATGAAAACAAAATCTGGTTAGTGCACAAAAGGATGTCATTATATCACAAACTCCATTCTGTACAGTTTAACAAGCAATCTGTCTCACAAATGTATAACCTCCATGTAACGGACACACTTTTGTGCAAAGTTACTTACAGAATGAATTATGTAAAAACAAAGTTGGATATAATATATAATAGTGTAACTAATAAGTGCTTGTCAAGCTAGATTTGACCGACAAAATAGATATCTGTGACAGAAAGCATGATTTTATAGCACAGGATTCATTCTTTCCACAAAATGAGTTTTGTTTCACAAAACAGATAAAATAACCATTCTGTGAAGCAATACTGTCAGTCACATTCCTGAACCAATAAGAACAAAGCTTATTGCCATATACAAACAAGATGAGAAGTGGTCAGCTCTGCTCCACATGGCTAAGGCAAAGTATCTGGCCTGCTATAGAGGGCGCCCTCTAATGTCCCCTGTGCTGCATAGTAATAAACATGAACAAACCTTTCCTAAAAGAGCTGCTGTTAAACACTACAGGTTCATAAATGGAAGTTTTTACAAATGGCTGAGAAATATAATGGTGCACTTATAATGATTGTAGAGAAAGAAAAGTATGCAAAACTTATATAAATATGATCATTTTAGGTGATATGGCTATTCCTATTGTAGTAACCTGCTTGTGTGGCAATTTTGGTTAAGGGCATTCCTGCTGTTTTGCCATTATCTTATGACTCACTCCTGTTCCTCTTCCTGTCTAAGCTGAGAGTAATTATGGGACAGGTCACACCCACCTGCCATGTTGTATTAAATGTACCAGAAGTCACAAGTTCAATGTGGTAAACAAATTACTCATCACGTAAGGGAAGTGGCCCAGGTGCACTGCCCTGAGCCCTCAGCATAGGGGGCGGACGAACCAAAATGTAAAAAGGAGCAGGCACTCAATGAACACAGACTTCCATCAGGCACCAATTCAAAGTGTAAAGATCTTTATTGTGTCCAAAATTTCTAACTTAATTGGCTTTTGGCAGAGAGGCCAGTACAGCTAACAGGTGCAACTAAGATACTTTGTAACAATTTTGAGATAAGAAAATAAGTAATTTTAACAGTTTAGATAAGGAGAAATATTTGGTTAAGGGCAGGAATGCCCTTAACCAAAATGGCCACACAAGCAGGTTACTACAATAAGTTTTGCATACTTTTCTTTCTCTACAATCATTATAAGTGCACCATTATATTTCTCAGCCATTTGTAAAAACTTCCATTTATGAACCTGTAGTGTTTAACAGTATTTGGGACAAACGGCACCCCATATCAGAGTGCTTATTTCTATGAAAGACATCAATTTCTTTAAATAGCTTTGTACTTTTCATTTTAATTTTTAAGCAACTTCCCAATATACATTAATTAAAAATGTTGAATGCTAAGTTAGTTAGTGTCTTTCTGCAGTTTCTGCACTCCTGCAACGGTATTGTAAACCAGAAGATTAACAGAGTTAGAGATTTAATTGAAAAGGGGTGCCTAACAAATCGGTGCCCCACAGAGTATTCTACTTTTTTCTCATTTAAATTTTTTCGCCGTCTGTAATGTTTTATAAATTTTTTAGGTGGTTTTCTTCATCGACTTTTAGGACTTATTTGAAAATCAGATGATGTTTTAGGTCACATTAATATAAAAATATATAAAATGATTTTAATGGGTTCTCAAACCTTCACTCACCACTGTCTATTTTAGAACTTTCACCTCTCTCCTTACTCACTCCTACCTGGGCCAGTTAACAAGATTCACATTAGAGAGCGTACTGTTTTTATTGGTAACATAACCTCGCACAATGCATCTTTCATTTAGAGAATTGCTACTAATATTTAGAAACAATAAACTTCTTTACATTACCCATAGGGCAAGTACTAACTAGTAAACTACCTAATTCATCAAAAGATTCAAAAGATTATTAGCCTAGCAAATGGAAATGTAATACCTTTCAAATGTTGTACTGTTTTTGAGTAAGCCTTCTGATTATATTTTTTTTCCCCAGTACGGCTTATCTCTTCCTTTAGTAGGCAGCCTTGGGTTCAAGTAAGATTTGCTTGTATTTATTATTTTGCTGCTTGTGAAATCCTAAAATAAAATTGTTGGTGGCACCACCATCTTCCTAGTTAGTAAGCATGCCCAACATTCCATTATTAAACTTCATTGTGGGCACAGTCCTGTTTTAAGCTTGTCTGCTACTTGTTAAAGACTCTACAATATGAGCAGTTATGTAATAATATTACCTGTGCGGCGGGGTCGACCCGCAACGCCATCGGCGGGGACGCCCACCGCGTGGTTCTGTGGCGCCGGATCCAGCTTAAAGGTACAGGCGCGCTGGCGCGATTACGCCAGCGCGCATTGGCGCACGTTTTGGCACGAAATTTGAATGTATTTAAGGCCCATTCATACTCCCACTTCCTGAGCCTTGTGCGTTTGATCTGTTCTGAATCTATTCTGTTTGATTACCCATGTTTGACCCAGCCTGTTCCTGACTATTCTGCATTCTGTATCCTGACCCTGCCTGCCTACGACAACTCTTCCTGCTTAACCCCTTGATTGACAACCCGGTTTGACCCTAGCCTGCCTGACGATTCTTGATATCTGCCTGCCTCGACCTTGCCTGTCTGACGATTCTCTTGCCTGCTCCATTTGTACCGTGACCTTCGGCCCAAAAGACTCTGCTAACAGCCGTGCCCCTTCGCCAGCCAGAACATCTCGCCTTGCACCCCTCGTTAAGTCCAGGTGGCACCCAAGTAAGCTGAGGGCTCCTCCCGAATCCCAACGGTGGTCACACTACTGGTGAAGCCGAGCCGAGACCAGGGTGCTTGGCATTTGTTCTGGTATCGGGTGCCGGCCGTGACATTATCACGGGCCATGGAGGACGAAAGTCACGATGAAGCTGCTGCTCCTCCAACTTCCACCGAAGCGCTTCTTACCACCCTGTTACAGCGCTTGGAGGACCATGAACAGAAGCAAAATTATCTCCTGCAGGGTTTCCACAACCTAACCCGACAGCTGGAGACTACGCAAGCTTCCCAGCAGCAATCTGTTCCTGTTTCTGCTCCTCTTCCTCCTCCTGTGGGTTTAACCAAACACCATGAACCTAAAATTGTGTTCCCTGAAAAGTTCAGTGGGGATCGCACCAAGTTTTTTGTCTTTAAAGAGGCATGCAAGTTGTACCTTAGTTTCTTTCCTCACTCTTTCCAATCAGGTGAGGAGAAAGTAAGATTCGTCATGACCATGCTTTCGGGTGACCCCCAAATTTGGGCCCTAAGGCTGCCTTCCTCTGACCCTGCTCGTTATTCCCTTGATTCTTTCTTTAACAACATGGCAATTCTTTACGATGACCCAGATCGTGCATCTTCTGCCGATTCTGCGATTCGTAAATTGCACCAAGAGAAAGGGGATGCGGAGGTGTACTGCACCGAATTCCGCCGGTGGGCAGTAGAAACTAGGTGGAACGATTTGGCTCTACGGAGTCAATTCTGTTTGGGGTTATCAGACCCCAAACAGGATAGTCTGGTTAATTATCCCTTACCTTCTAACCTGGAGGATCTCATATCCCTCGCTATCCAGGTAGATAGAAGGTAAAGGAAGAGAAGGGGTGAGAGGAGTACAAACTTCTCTGGGGTTACTAATCTAAGATCTAATGTTGTAACCAATGTAAAATCTTCTAACCCCTCTGTGCCTTTGCCTCAGGAGGAGCCTATGCAATTAGGCATATCCCATCTATCTCCTGAGGAGAAGGCACGCAGGCGTTCCTTGGGTCTTTGCATGTATTGTGGTGAAAAGGGACATTTTCTAAACCAATGCTCTAAAAGGCCAGGAAACTCCGAAGCCTAAATGGAGATGGGGAGCTCCATTTGGGTGCAGGAATTTCCTCTCCCCAATCTGCCTCTAAGGTTTTGTTACTAGTCAAATTAACCTGGCCTACGGGCTCTGTCAGGGTGTCCGCTTTCATGGATTCTGGGGCAGAGGGGAACTTTTTGGACGCTGCATTTGCAGCCAAACATAACATTCCATTGGTTCCTCTAAGTTCCCCCCTGAAAATTTGGGCAGTAGACAAAAGACCCTTAGGGTCGGGTATAATGTCTAAGAAAACTATTTTTCTTTCTATGACTGTGAATCATCTGCATGGTGAGGAGATAGCACTATACCTCATTGAGGGTGCTACTTCTCCTCTCATCTTGGGGTTACCCTGGCTCCAGAGGCATAACCCTCTAATTGATTGGGTTTCAAAGAGGGTAGTTCAATGGGGTTCAGGGTGTGAGGGGGTCTGTATTCCTCAGGTAGTAGCTACTACCTCTCTAGAAGGGTTACCTGCAGCTTATGCTCAATTTGAGGATGTTTTCTCTAAAAAGGCTGCTGAAACCTTACCCCCACATCGGCCATACGATTGCCCAATTGATCTAACCCCAGGGTCTACACCCCCTCGTGGGAGAACCTACCCTTTTTCATTGCCAGAAGCCCAGGCTATGTAAGAATATATTCGGGAAAACCTGGAAAGAGGCTTTATTCGGCCTTCCTGTTCCCCTGCTGGGGCTGGGTTTTTCTTTGTGTGGAAAAAAGATGGGGGTCTTCGTCCCTGTATTGATTATAGGGGTCTCAATAAGATCACCATTAAGAATCGCTATCCTCTTCCCTTGATCTCTGAGTTGTTTGATCAGATCAAGTATGCTAAGATTTATACTAAACTTGATCTTAGGGGGGCTTATAACCTCATTCGTATCAGGGAAGGGGATGAGTGGAAAACAGCGTTCAACACCAGGGATGGCCACTACGAATATTTGGTGATGCCATTCGGTCTTTGTAACGCCCACGCAGTGTTCCAGGAATATGTCAATGACATCTTTCGGGACCTGCTGGGGATATTCGTAGTGGTCTATCTTGATGACATTCTTATTTTCTCTTCTAATCTGGGTGAACACAGGAATCATGTCTGTGAGGTCTTGCGTAGACTTAGAGAAAATAATCTGTATGCAAAACTTGAGAAGTGCACTTTTGAGGTGACCTCTGTTCAGTTTTTGGGGTTTAACATTTCTAACAGGGGTCTTGAGATGGATCCAGGGAAGGTGAGAGCTGTCCTGGAATGGACCCAACCCCTTTCTTTACGAGCAACCCAAAGATTCCTCGGTTTTGCAAATTATTACCGCCAATTCATTAAGAATTTTTCCCTGGTAGTTGCTCCAATCACCAACTTGACCAAAAAGGGTGCTGACCCTAGTACTTGGCCCCCAGAAGCAGTTCAAGCTTTCGAACACCTCAAAAAAGAGTTCAGTTCTGCCCCTATTTTGCAGCATCCAGATACTGCCTTACCATTTATTGTGGAGGTAGATGCCTCTGAAGTGGGTGCTGGGGCAGTCCTTTCCCTAACGGATAACCAAAAAGTTACATCCCTGCGCCTTTTTCTCTAGGAAGTTTTCGCCTGCAGAGGCAAACTATGATATTGGGAACAGGGAATTGTTGGCTATCAAGTGGGCCTTTGAGGAATGGCGGCATCTACTTGAAGGTGCTAAACATATGGTAACAGTATATACAGACCATAAAAACCTGCTTTACATAGAATCGGCCACACGGCTAAACCCTAGGCAAGCTAGATGGGCATTGTTCTTCACCAGGTTTAACTTTTCTTTAACATATAGGCCTGGATCTAAAAACACCAAAGCTGATGCACTCTCTAGGAGTTTTGAATCTACCTCCTCTGACTCTAGTGAGTGCATCCCCATCATCCCTAGGGAGTTGATTGTAGCCGCATTGGATTCTGACCTCTCCACCTTGTTGTCCCCTGTCCAATCTTCTGCTCCAGCAGACACTCCCGCTGGGAGAATGTTTGTGCCTGAGGAGCTGAGGGAACAAGTTTTTGAAGAGGTTCATAACTCCAAAATGGCTGGGCATCCTGGCATTTCCAAAACTATTTCTTTGTTAGCCCGTCATGTGTGGTGGCCTTCTTTTAAACAGGATGCTAAGGTTTTCGTAAATTCTTGTCCAATTTGTCAAAGGTCTAAATCCTCTCGTCAATTGTCACAAGGTCTGTTAAATCCGTTACCAATCCCTGAGAAGCCATGGTCCCATCTTTCGATGGATTTCATTGTAGATCTGCCTCCCTCTCAGGGTAAAACTGTAATTTGGGTTGTGGTGGATAGGTTTAGTAAAATGAGCCATTTTGTTTCCCTTCCACACCTCCCTTCTGCCAAAACCTTAGCCAATCTGTTTATCTCTCATATTTTCAGGTTACATGGGTTTCCTGTTAACATTGTGTCTGACTGAGGTGTTCAGTTTGTCTCGAAGTTTTGGAGAGCTTTCTGCTCTTTAATTGGCATTGATTTATCCTTCTCAACTGCTTACCATCCCCAAACCAACGGACAAACTGAAAGAGTGAATCAATCCCTTGAGCAATATCTCAGGTGTTATGTATCTGATAACCAGTCCTCTTGGGCTGAATTGTTGCCCTGGGCATAGTTTGCCTACAATAATGCCACTCACTCCTCTTCTGGGGATTCTCCTTTCTTTATTGTAAATGGGCTACATCCAAAAGCATTTTCTTTTTCTGGTTTAGATTCCTCTGTACCCTCTGCTAATTCCTCTGTCAATCATTTTTCTAAAGTTTGGTCCCAAGTTCATCATTCTCTTTCTGCAGCTTCCTCTGCTCAAAAGAAAGCTGCAGATAGATCTCGTAGAGAGGCTCCTCAATACAAGGTGGGAGATTTTGTTTGGCTATCTACCAAAAATATTAAGTTGAAGGTCCCCTCTCTCAAACTGGGGCCCAGGTTCATTGGTCCATACCCAATAACTGAAATAATCAATTCCTCTTCTGTTCGTCTCCAATTACCTGCAGAGTTTAAAATATCTAATTCTTTTCATGTCTCTCTCCTAAAACCAGCTACTCAAGTCCGTCATATTCCTGTTCCTCCCCCAGTGTTAGTCGAAGGTCAGCCTGAATTTGAGATCCAGGAGTTCCTTGATTCTCGTTTGGTACGGGGTAAGCTCCAGTATCTTATTAAGTGGAAGGGCTTTGGCCCAGAGGAGAACTCCTGGGTCTCAGTCGATGACATCAAGGCTGATCAACTCAGAAAGAAATTCCATCGAAAATTTCCTGAGAAGCCTGGGGGTCCAGTGGCCCCCCTAGAGGGGGGGTAATGTAATAATATTACCTGTGCGGCGGGGTCGCCCGCCACGCCATTCGCGGGGACGCCAGCCGCGTGGTTCGCCGGATCCAGCGCCATCTTGATCTCTAGGGCGCGCGCCTCTTAAAGGTACAGGCGCACGTTTTGGTGCGAAATTTGAATGTATTTAAGGCCCATTCATACTCCCAGCCAGTGCCCGTGATAGAACTTTTTTCTAGTGGTTCCTGAGCCTTGTGCGTTTGATCTGTTCTGAATCTAGTCTGTTTGATTACCTGTGTTTGACCCAGCCTGTTCCTGATTATTCTGCATTCTGTATCCTGACCCTGCCTGCCTACGACAACTCTTCCTGCTTAACCCCTTGATTGACAACCCAGTTTGACCCTAGCCTGCCTGACGATTCTTGATATCTGCCTGCCTCGACCTTGCCTGTCTGACGATTCTCTTGCCTGCTCCATTTGTACCGTGACCTTCGGCCCAAAAGACTCTGCTAACAGCCGTGCCCCTTCGCCAGCCAGAACATCTCGCCTTGCACCCCTCGTTAAGTCCAGGTGGCACCCAAGTAAGCTGAGGGCTCCTCCCGAAGCCCAACGGTGGTCACACTACTGGTGAAGCCGAGCCAAGACCAGGGTGCTTGGCATTTGTTCTGGTATCGGGTGCCGGCCGTGACAAGTTACTTGCAGACCTGACTATATTTATGCCAAAATGCATAATGAGGAGGGCAATGCGCACAACAAGGATATAGCTGATGTAAAAGTAATGTGGCCACTAGACATTACTGCATACATCCACACATGGAAAGTCACTAGAGTAGTGCATTCTGTTCATTGTATGTTACTCTTTTTCTCTCATTGTCATTTTAATAACAGTAATGGTAGCCTATAGTTGTATTTGTAGTTATTACTCTATACTTGTTTTCAGAATACACATTTAATTGTTTATGAAGTACTAAAAATGTACTTGCAGTTATATAGTTATCATAGTTAAGGAGTATTGGAGTTGTTGTAGTGTTGCCACCTGTTAGATTTTTACCCTAACAGTTTGGTTTTTCTAAGGTCTGTTCAAGTTCAGCCTTGTGAAAACTGAACGAAAATCTGCCAAAAAATTAATTATCAAGTACAGTTAATTTCTAATTATTGCAGAATAAAAAAAACCAAATCAAACAAAAATAAGAAATTGTTTTAAGGGGTTGGGTTACCTTTAAGACTTTAAGTATATTATAGAATGGTCAATTCTAAGCAACTTTTCATTTGGTCTTCATTATTTATTTTCTCTTTTGAAATGGGAGTTGCTGACCCCTTTCTAATAAACAAATGCTCTGTAAGGCTATAAATGTTATTGTTATTGATCATTTTTATTACTCACATTGTTATTCCCTTTATTATATTTGAGTCTCTTCAATCAATCATGGTTGCTAGGGTAATTTTGGACCCTAGCAATGGGATTGCTGAAATTGCAAACTGGAGAGCGGCTGAATTTTATAGCTAAATCACTTCACACCCACTGAAATGAATACGAGTTGCAGATTGTCATTCTTTACATCATGTTAAAAGTTAACTCAAATGTAAACCACCCCTTTAAATTAGCATTGCTGTATGTCAGAGCTTTCTAGAGAACTGATTTCTGTATAATAGATCCCATACCTTCAATTAAAGGATTGGGCTTTCCCATGAGGCAGAATATAGAAAGGAGATAGGGTTGCCACCTGTGTGGTTTTGAACTGGACATCAAAACTTTCTGTCCATTAAAAACTTTTTGACCAGTTTAAAACAATGAGAAAACTATATGGAAATCCAGCCAGTTGCATCTAAGTTATGTCAAATCCCCCGCCCTGGCGTCAAAGCTCCACCTACTTCATTGTGCCTGCCTCTGATGTCATCACTGCTTCACTCCCAGTGCTATCTGCCCTGTCCCCTTTTTGGGGTTTTGCACGTCTAAAAGTTGAAGCCGGCATTGTAAGGTCACGAGCAGGCAGAAGAGCTCAACCCGCCCCCGACCCGGGTGTTGGGCCGGCCCGCACATCACTAAGTTGTTGTTATGTATGGAAAGCCTGACCTGTTGCGTGTTCAGGGGCCTTTTATGTATAATTGTTAAAGGAAAAGTAAACCTTATTTAATATACAGAATTTAACAAACCTATATAAATTAGGCCCCGGATGTATTCTCTTTAGCATCTCTGCAACTATTCTCTGCCTGCCTCTGATGCCATCACTGCTTCACCCCCAGTGCTATGTACCCCATCCCCTTCATTTGGGTTTAGCCACCAGCAAAGGTGGCAACCCTAAGTTGTTGGTATGTATGGAAAGCCTGACCTGTTGGGTGGATAGGGGCAGTGTCGGACTGGCCCGGCGGGATACCGGGAAAATACCCGGTGGGCCCCGACCCTAGTGGGCCCCGCCGGGCCAGTCCCCCTCTCCCAAACTGTTTTTTAAAAATAATAAAAAGAAATTCGGCGCATAGTAGCGCCGTTTGCGCATGCGCGCCGAGCGCCGTTTCCGTTTGCGCATGCGCGCCGTTTGCGCATGCGCGATGCGCCGAGCAGGGATTCGCCGAACAAGTAGGTAGCGGGGGCCAGAGGGGGGTCCTGGACACCAGTCCCGGTGGGCCCCGGACCCCCCAGTCCGACCCTGGATAGGGGCCTTTTGTGTATAATTGTTAAAGTAAAAGTAACCATTATTTAACATAACATTTTTTACAAACCTATATAAATTAGGCCCTGGATGTATTCTCTTGAGCATGAAGGGTACACTTATGAAAAGATACCATACAGGGTATTGTATAAATCTTTGCAACTAAAGATCAGGTGTATTTTCCCAGCAGTATTACTCTTTTGGGGCACATTTACTTACCTCCGAAGTTGCACCATTGTTGACTTTGCCGCACTTCGGCAGACTTAGATTCGCCAGGGCTGCGCAAATTCATGATTCGAAGTTATGCTAGCGATGACTAATTTGCATACGGCGCCAAGTTAACCCTTTAACCGCCAAGCACGTACGGCGTACGTGCTTGCGGTTCAGGGCTCAGGCTGCCAAGAACGTACCATGTACGTTCTCCTGCAGCTAAGCCCTACTCTCTGCATCGGCGGCTTTTGCCGCCTCCACAGAGAGTCAAAAGGGTTGACAGCCCCCTGGGCAACAAGGCTGGGGGGCTGTCGAGTCGGATCTGCGACACGATTGTCGCAGATCCGACTTCAAAGACGCAAATGCACTGCAAATAGCGCTGCTGCGCGTTACTCACCTCTTCCTTCCTGAACAGCCGCCCACACACTTCCTGCTGCGCAGTAACTCTGCAGACATGCTGTTCTGGCTGCCTCCATCGGTTTCAGCGATCCTCCTGCTACAAAAACGGTAAGTGCGCTTTTTTTTACACACTTACCTGCACTTACACATACCTACAGTACATTTATACACTTACATAAACATTTTAGTAAAAATATGTATTTTTTTATTTTTTAAATTTTTTTATTTTAGCACACTTGGTCGTTTTTGTAGACTTATTTACACTTAATTACATGTATTTGCACACTCAGACAACTTTTATTAGTGCACAAATATGTATACACAAAAACTCACAAACAGGTTTTTTTTTTTTTTTTACTTATTCATTGTACCGTTTGTTTTGCCTAAAAACATGTTATTTTGACAGCGCGACTATTGGATAATCGATTTCGGCCACTAATTACGCTGTCGGATCAATTATTTTGTTATTTCATTGATTTACGCTATTTTTGTGGTTTTATTGCAATTTTATCCCTGCATTATTGTTCCTTATGAATCTTTAGTATTGTTTTGCTGTTTGGTGTTTTGGTATAGAAAGATTTATTTTACTTAGTTTGATTCTCCAGAATATATGCTTTCCAAAAATATATAGTTTTCTGGGGGTCTTTTTACATTTTGTGGGTCTTACGGCCAGGGCCGCCATTAGAAATCACGGGGCCCCGTACAAAAAAAATTTTGGGGCCCCGCCCACACTGACGACCAAGCTCCGCCCCATATCCCGCCCACATCGCAGTTAAAAGACCACACAGACATCAGCGCTAAAAAAGTAACCCCCCCCCCCCCACACAAGTTGTAAAAAGCTATTGATGGTCAGGGCCCCCTTATAAAAAAAATTGGGGCCCCAAAAAAAAAAAATTAAAATTTTTTTTTTTAAAAACATTGGTGGCAGGGGCCCCCTGTTAAAAAAAACTTGGGGCCCCAACAAAAAAAAATGTAAAAAAAACTAAAAAATAAACAAACATTGGTGGCAGGGGCCCCCTTCTAAGTTAAAAACAAATTGGGGCCCCAAAAAAAAATTTGAAAAAAAATTAATTTTTTTTTGAAAAAAAAAAAAAACATTGGCGGCAGGGGCCCCCTTATAAGTTAAAAACAAATTGGGGCCCCAAAAAAAAATTTGAAAAAAAATTAATTTTTTTTTGAAAAAAAAAAAAACATTGGCGGCAGGGGCCCCCTTATAAGTTAAAAACAAATTGGGGCCCCAAAAAAAAAATTTGGAGAAAAAAAATAATTTTTTTTTGAAAAAAAAAAAAAAAACTGGTGGCAGGGGCCCCCTTACAAGTTAAAAAAATTTGGGGCCACCAAAAGAAAATTAATTTTTTTTTTAAAAAAAAAACCCAAAAAAAACAATGGTGGCAAGGGGCCCCTTACGAGTTAAAAAAATTTGGGGCCACCAAAGAAAATTAATTTTTTTTTTAAAAAAAAAACCCAAAAAAAAACAATGGTGGCAAGGGGCCCCTTACGAGTTAAAAAAAAATTGGGGCCCCAAAAACAAAAGTTTTAAAAAAAAGATTGGTGGCAGGGGCCTATAGAATATTAAAATAATACATTGGTGGCCAGGGGATTAAAAAAAAAAAAACACAAACTGGTGTTCAGTAGAATTGAACTCATGGCTTCAGTACTTCAACTTCGCCTCCTTTCGTGACTTCGGGTCTTTTCACCGCTTCAGGACTTCGGCTTCGGCTGTTTTCGTGACTTCGGGTCTTTGCGCTGCTTCAGGACTTCGGCTTCGGCTGTTTTCGTGACTTCGGGTCTTTTCGGCGCTTCGTGACTTCGGGACTTCGGCTTTTTCCGTGACTTCGGATCTTTTCGTCGCATCGGCTTCGGCTTTTCGGCACTTCCGCATTCGGCACTGAAGAGGCAAGACGTACGGCTCGGGCGCTCGTAAGGGGGGCCCGGATCTTCAAAAAAATGCAGCGCTGCCGGGCCCCCCTTCATGCCCGGGCCCGGTACGCTTGTCCCCCCTGTCCCCCCCTGATGGCGGCCCTGCTTACGGCACATAACGCACAGTTGGGGCTCTCTTTTCCGCAGCTTAGTTGGCTACTGTGAAAATTCATATGCATGTTTTTCATTTGGGGTCCGTACACGCCACATACTTTGGTAAATCTTTGCATATTGGGCATTAAACTATTCAGTAGACCTCTGACGTCCATATTTAGGGTGATTTTTCTTTATACGTAAAACATTGTGTGCGATAAATGCGGCAAACTGCAACAATTTTAGGCGATTTTCAGAAATGTTGTAAAAACCTCTACGTTTAGAAAAGCTTTGCAGTTTGGTAGTTTGGTGTAGAAAGACGTCGTTATCTTTGTTGGATTCGTCAGAATGTGTACTTTCCAAAAACATATGGTTTTGGGGGGTCTTTGCTGTTAGGAGGGTCTTGAGGCACATAATATGAAGTCAAGGGATCTATGTTCACAGAAGGTGAATCGGCAGCGGAGAAAAATCATATGCACTATTTTCATGTGGGGTCCGCCCATGCCAGCTGCCTTGGTATATCAATGCATATTGGGCATCAAACTGTTCAGTAGACCCTTGGCATCAATATTTATGGTGTTTTACAATTGTATGCAAGAAATTGGGTGAGATAAATGCGGCCAATTGCAATATTTTTAGGCAATTTCAGAAATGTAAAAACTGTTGCTTTTATCGCCAAATTTAGGAAAGGCTTGCGACTTGGTACTTTGGAGTACAAAGACATGCATACCCAATTTGGATTCGCGGGAATGTGTACTTTCCGAAAATATATGGTTTTCTGGGGTGAATGTACTTTTTTCTACCTTTGCTCCCCCCCAAAACTATGTATACAGTATGTGTTGATTTTGCAGTACCTGAAATGACAGACAATATGGGGGTCTTCCTTTTGGGGCCCCTATATGCCACGTGCTTGGTTACACCTATACATATTGGGCATCAAACTGTTCAGAGGACCCTAGGCTTTCATATTTGGGGTGATCTCTCTTGATACCTAAAAGTATCTGGGAAATACGATGCTGCAGGGTGGAAATTTTGAGGTGATTTTTGGAAATGTCACCAAAATCACCAAATTTAGGAATGGTTTGCGGCTTGGTACTTTGGAGTAGAAAGACATGCATACCCAATTTGGATTCGTGAGAATGTGTACTTTCTGAAAATATATGGTTTTCTGGGGTGAACTTACTTTTTTCTACCTTTGCCCCCCCAAAAACAATGTAAATGTGTTGATTTTGCAGTACCTGAAATGACAGACCATATGGGGGTCTTCCTTTTGGGGCTCCTATATGCCACGTGCTTGGGTACACCTATACATATTTGGCATAAAACTGTTCAGAGGAACCCAGGCTTTCATATTTGGGGTGATTTGTCTTGATACCTAAAATTATGTGGGTAATACGATTCTGCAGGGTAGAAATTTTGAAGTGATTTTTGGAAATGTCACCAAAATCACCAAATTTAGGAATGGTTTGCGGCTTGGTACTTTGGAGTAGAAAGACATGCATACCCAATTTAGATTCAGGGGAATATGTACTTTCCGAAAATATATGGTTTTCTGGGGTGAACGTACTTTTTTCTACCTTTGCCGCCCCCCAAAACTATATAAATGAGTTGATTTTGCAGTATATGAAATGACAGACCATATGGGGGTCTTCCTTTTGGGGCCCCTGTATGCCACGTGCTTGGGTACACCTATACATATTGGGCATCAAACTGTTCAGAGGACCATAGGCTTTCATATTTGGGGTGATTTATCTTGATACCTAAAAGTATGTGGGGAAATACGATGCTGCAGGGTAGAAATTTTGAAGTGACTTTTGGAAATGTCACCAAAACCACCAAATTTAGGAATGGTTTGCGGCTTGGTACTTTGTAGTACAAAGACATGCATACCCAATTTAGATTCGTGGCAATGTGTACTTTCCGAAAATATATGGTTTTCTGGGGTGAACATACTTTTTTCTACTTTTGCCCCCCCCCCCAAAAAAAGATGTAAATGTGTTGATTTTGCAGTACCTAAAACAACAGACCATATGGGGGTCTTCTTTTTGGGGCCCCTGTATGCCACGTGCTTGGGTACACCTATACATATTGGGCATCAAACTGTTCAGAGGACCCTCGGCTTTCATATTTGGGGTGATTTCTCTTGATACCTAAAAGTATGTGGGTAATACAATGCTGCAGGGTAGAAATTTTGAGGTGACTTTTGGAAATGTCACCAAAACCACCAAATTTAGGATTGGTTTGCGGCTTGGTAGTATGTAGTACAAAGACATGCATACCCAATTTAGATTCGTGGCAATGTGTACTTTCCGAAAATATATGGTTTTCTGGGGTGAATGTACTTTTTTCTACTTTTGCCCCCCCCAAAACGATGTAAATGAGTTGATTTTGCAGTACCTGAAATGACAGACTATATGGGGTCTTCATTTTGGGGCCCCTATATGCCACGTGCTTAGGTACACCTATACATATTGGGCATCAAACTGTTCAGAGGACCCTAGGCTTTCTTATTTGGGGTGATTTCTCTTGATACCTAAAAGTATGTAGGTAATACGATGCTGCAGGGTAGAAATTTTGAGGTGACTTTTGGAAATGTCACCAAAATCACCAAATTTAGGAATGGTTTGCCGCTTGGTACTTTGGTGTAGAAAGACATGCATACCCAATTTGGATTCAGGGGAATGTGTACTTTCCGAAAATATATGGTTTTCTGGGGTCAACGTACTTTTTTCTACCTTTGCCGCCCCCCAAAACTATGTAAATGTGTTGATTTTGCAGTATCTGAAATGACAGAACAAATGGGAGGTCTTCCTTTTGGGGCCCCCTATGCCACGTGCTTGGGTACACCTATACATATTGGGCATCAAACTGTTCAGTGGACCCCAGGATTTCATATTTGGGGTGTTTTACATTGATACCTAATGATGTGCGGGAGATATGTTGCTGTAGAGTGGAAGCTTTGAGGTCATTTTTCAAAAATTCACCAATTTCTATAAAACATTATAACTTTAGGAAACAATTGCAACTTGGTAGTTTAGAGTACAAAGATATTTTTACCCATTTTTGGTTCACCAGAATCTGTTCTTTCTAGTAATGGGTAGTTTTCTAGGGTAAACCTACTGTTAGCGGAATGTTTGGCCTTGAAATCAAAAGTATGCCGTTTGGGGAGCGTTGCTTTGGAAATTTGGTTGTGTACTGCTTGTAGATTTTGAGCTATACAAGTGAGAAATCTCCATAAAACTATATATATTTGGTATTGCCGCGTTCAGGAGACATAGACCTTTCTAAATCAGCTGTGTTCTCATACATAAAATAAATGATGTTTCTGATGTATGTGATTGTTCTTTGTGAAACATGATTTTTTTCATTTTATTAGACACTTAGAAGCCTATATTTTTTTACAGAAGTAGAATTACACCAAAATTCTTGTATATTGTGAAAGTTCAGGTTGTCCTGAAAAAAACAATATATTGTTTTCCTGGGTAAACTAAAAGACCACCCCAGGAAAGGCCCTTAAAGTGAAAGAGTGCAAAATATCTAAAAACTGCTTGGCAGTAGATGTTCGCATCTAGGACAAAACGGCTGGCAGGGAAAGGGTTAAAGTACAATGGATGTATATGTAGCAGCAAATACATTACACTACACAAGCCTGGGAAACCTTCATAAAATAAAACAGAGTTGTTATTTTGCCCTATACATGTGCACACTGTATAGTTTAGGTGCCATATGTGGGGGGAAGGAGGGTACCCCCCAAGAAAACTTACAATCTTTTTCAGCCTATCACCCTTGAAAAAAGTAAAAGACGCCAGCGTTTTTTGGGACTTTCAAATTCAACTTTTTTTGAAGCAAGTCCTATCTACTCTATTGCACTTCGCCTGGTCTGAGGTGGCGAAGTAAAGTCTGGCGCAAGAGGTAATGTTCACGAAAATCCGCAACTTAGTGAATTACCATAGTTAGGTCCCTTCTCCAGAGCGCAACTTCGCCTGACGTAAGGGTGCGAAGCAGCGCTACAGTAGGTCCACTTTGCTATCGTATTTATGCCAGCACCCATTAGTAAATCGGCAAAGTGGCAAAATGACGTCACGCTGGTGAATTTTCGCTAGCTTTAGCCACTTCGCCCTTTAGTAAATATGCCCCTATGTTCCTTCTTTATGTTAGCTAATTTGGTTAAACCTGAATTCAGAGGGGTCCAGATGCATCAGGAAATGGAATTCTGCAAAACCTCCACACCGCCAAGACAGACATAACGCTCTCAGTTGCAGTGTTCATGATCCATTTTTTGGGTATTCGGCAGCTAGACTTCTATTCAGAGGTTCTTATTTTACATTTCATATAAGAATGATTTTACATCGTGGAGGTACCTGATAAAGAGAGAAAAAATTTAACTTTCATCGGATAACAGATTTTTTGCATAATGAAAATGTTGTGGCCCAAGTATCACTTTAACAGAGTATGCTGCACATGAGTAAAATGCTGTCTATAAATCTCAATTTTGTGTGTGGCTTGGCTACACTCCTCAGTGGGTATCAGTCACGTTATTGTGTTACCCAAGAAGCTTGTGGCTAAAAGCTTGCTTTGAATATTTTAAATCCATTAAGTGCATTTGTTTAAGTAGAGGCTAATCGTCTTTCTGATAGAATGTGTCTAAAATTCTATGAATGACCATACACGATTTTGAAAGCAGCAAGTACGTTGCGGGTAAAACTTAGTCCCGTTATAAAATGTATAATGAAGCAATAGAATTCTTAATAAATCAGATGCAAGTTGAGTGTAGAAACTGTCTACATCGTGGATGAGTTTGACTGAGTTGGCCAGTTTAAATATATTGCAATATATGGAGAAACAATTCCTGTATTGTTTAACTGGTAAGGCATTTTAAGTAGCTTAAGGCACAAAATGTTTCAATGTCCTTAATATATTGATATTGGGTTGAGTGCAGAGGACCTCTTGTATTTATAAACAACTGTTTCCCATATGCCTTGTAGTGAACAGTATATTGATATAGGTGTCAAGTAAAAAGGGGATCATTAGGGATGGGCGAATTTATTCGCCAGGTGCGAATTCGCGGCGAATTTGCGTGATTCGCCGCCAGCGAATAAATTCGCGAAACGCCCGCGAAAATTCGCGGAAAAAACGGGCGCCGCCATCGAAAAAACGGGCGCCGGCGTCAAAAACGAGACGCCGGCGCCGTTTCGCGAATTTTTCGCGAAATTCGCAAATTTTTCGGCGAAACGGCGCAAATTCGCCCATCACTAGGGATCATTATTGAAAGTGAGTTGATGAGTTTTTCTGTAGGGGGGCAGATTTATTATTTGGTTAAAATAAAAAATCAAAACAAAACAGCAGAATAATTTGCCAGACATTGGCGTTAAAAATGGCGTAATTTTTTACAAGCTTTTTCGTTAAGCTACTTCTGCCGGACCTTACTTATAAAGGTCTGAGCAGTGTTAATCTGGCATTTGCATGGCATAAAATAAAACTAATTCGCTATTTATTTTACACAGCTTTTTACAGTTTTTTTCTGCAATTTTTGTTTTACATCTCACAAGGCATGCGTAAAGGAGGTCTTAAATTGGTGGTAACAATAATATCTTATGACTTTTATTGCACTCTGTATTCTGATCTCTACATGATCCGTAAGAGTGAGAGAGTCATTCTTCTGCATATGGGGTTATCCAAAAAAAAATAGCTGGCGTTCTCTTGGTCCCCTTGTCAGAAGTTCAAGAATCTCTACAAAATATATGTGCTACTTTGTATAGTTTTTGTGTTTGTCACTTATAGACAGACTTTGGGGAAGCTTATGTTGGGCACTGCTTCCCCTATAGCTATAAATAGCCTCCTCTGTTATGTACCTTTTGAGTAGTTGCTGCTGGTTATTTCCTTTTTATTTTATTCTAATACTTGTGCAGTGAAACTAGCACTGTGCCTGTACTGTATGTACTCCTCTCTGAATGGCATCAGAAGAGTTGGAATAACAGTAAAAGGGTATTTAATGTTTAGGGATCCTTACAGCAGTTCAGTATTGATTCTGTGACTTATACCACTGCAGCTCATTAACGTATCACTGGTGATGTTTATCTGAAATATTAATACATATGCCCCTTTGTGAGCCAAAACCTGCTGTGTGCGAGTGTGCAAAGAGGGGCACGGTGCATGTCTGTGCACCACCAGCCATCCACATCATGTGTTAAAGAAGAACTAAACCCCTTTAATGTGATAAGCCCCTTCCACTACACTCAATAGTGCCCCCTCCCTTCCTCCTTATTAGTAAAAAAGTGCCCTTAATTGTGCAACTTGCATATCTTTGCAGAGTAGCGGAGCTCAAGGGCGCTATCTTCCGCATCTTCAGTTTTTTTCTGGAAGGGAAAGTCAACGCAGAGATATTTGGCACATTCGCAGTTGGAGTCTGGTGTTCGCGTCAACTGTGCATGTGCCGGAAACTCCATAAATGGCCAAAAGGGAGGAAGAAGATGCAGAATATGGTTCTTTTGAGCTCTGCTGTACAACTCTGAACAGATATGTGAGTTGCACAATTACGGGCATATTTTTTAATAATGCACTGTGCGGTTTTCCTTTAACACACAATGTGGATGGCTCCGGGTGTGCTCCCACTAGCCATTTTTCCACCTGCATTTCTATGAAGGCAGAGAAACAGCCTAGTATGACAGTAGTCTTTGTGTGCATATACAATCTATCACTGGGCTCAAAGTTCATTACACTGCAGATATATATGATAGGTTGCACAATGAGTCAAGCATGATTGTTGATGTTATCTTTTTCCAAGTCAATCTGGCGTCTATATACCTGCTATAGGTTTTTGATTTGCAGTTGTTGTATAGTGATGGTAAAAGGCAATGTAATGTTGGGCTACTGTAATAAAAAGTCTAAAGTTTGCCTACATCTAGTAATCTATAGCAACATCCTTTCATCTAATAGGAATAGGTGGCCTTGCATCAGCTAGAAAGACCTACTGGTAAATAAAGCATTAGAGAGATTATTATATGGTCCCCTTTATATATCTATCTATATATATATTTATAAGATTTCCCATAACTTTTACCAGCTCTGTACCCTCTCTAATTCAATAATGTCCTGTTTAAGCGCCTGAGACCAAAATATATGGCATATTCTAGATGGGGCCTTACCAGTGCTCTGTACCCCTCTCTAATTCAATAATGTCCTGTTTAAGCGCTGGAGACCAAAATATATGACTTATTCTAGATGGGGCCTTACCAGTGCTCTGTACAGTGGAAGAATGACCCCCCCCTCCTCCCACAAATCTATACCCCTTTTAAAACCGCTAAAGACCTTATTTGCCCTTGATGCTGCTGACTGGCATTGCTTTCTACAGCCAAGTTTATCATCTACAAGGTCCTTTTCCATTATGGATTTGCATAGAGTAGAAAGGGTATAAAGGTCCCCATAGATGAAAAGATTTTTCTTTGCCGAACTACCGATTTTAGCGAAAGATCTTTTAAAGATCTTTACATCTATGGCCATCTTAAGTGGCTTGGATATTTTTATATCCCAGTTGCATGACTTTACATTTATCATCACTGAATCTCATTTTCCACTTAGTTGCCCAGTTTGTCAAGATCCTGTTGCAAGGATGCCACATCCTGGATGGAATTAACTGTGCTGGTACAATTATTTAAAGGAGCAACATTCTCCACCAGCACTTTTTACCATTAATATTCTTAAAATATTTTTCAGACTGGAGGCAGGCCGAAGAGACAGCCAAATTAATTAAAAAAATAAGGTCTCAGAATGTCTCCATCATTCCAAAAGTTGATTTAAAGCTGAACTGCCCCTTTAATCAGTGATTTGCAAGATTCAAGTCATTGCACTAGATGGGGTCTTGGAGACAAATAACAGGCTTGCCCTTTAAAAAAATACTCCACTCCAAAAATAACATCGGACACTAATCAGGGGTCTGTAATTATTTGTATTTTTCCTGTGGTTTTCCAATCATAAAGGATTCAAACTAGTGATGGGCGAATTTGCGGCGTTTTGCTTTGCCGTTTTTTCGGAAAATTTTTTTTCACGCCGGCGAATTTTTGCCACGAATTTTCACGGGCGTTTTGCGAATTTATTCGCTGGCGGCGAAACGCGCAAATTCGCCGCAAATTCGCGCCTGGCGAATAAATTCGCCCATCACTAATTCAAACTATACAGGTATGTAGGTTTTATGTGTTGAAATAATCATAGCTAGCTAAAAATATGCCTGCTTGCTTATCTTTAGCATGGACCACATTATAATTCATATATTCTATGGACTGAACTATGTGTTTTGGTTGGTGGTTGCATCTTGGGCAGCAACTGCTGGGAATGGGGGGTGGCAGTAGGTATAGGCAGGTGATAAAGGTACCCAGGGTAACACTGATTGGCAGTTTAAGATATTTATGTTTAATACTAATTAGGCCAATGATCTTGGTGCTGGCTCCCCCTTAAAAATATATGTGTATTGTACCTTTTTGATCCTGATGATCTGGCCTGACTTTTTCCCCTAAACATTTAGTTTTTTTCAGCAATGGCAGCAATTCGGAAAAAGCTAGTTATTGTTGGAGATGGTGCCTGTGGGAAGACCTGCCTGCTCATTGTATTCAGCAAAGATCAGTTCCCTGAGGTCTATGTACCAACTGTCTTCGAGAACTACATTGCTGATATTGAAGTAGATGGAAAACAGGTGAGCTCTGGGATAGTGATATCTGTCTAAGCCGCCATGATTGTCATTCACTTTTCACAAAACCAGTTTTACATGTTCTGTTAAAAAGTTACTGCGGCAAAACACATAAACTCCCTTTACAATATAAGCCTAATGTACATTGTTTGCTCCTAAACAAATATACTGTAGCTTAGGCAAGCTTTATTAGTATGCATATTTGTAATAATTAAAAGGACCTCCAAAGTGAATTTTTTTAAACATTTAAACAGACAGTATATATCACAATGAATAGGCCTTATGCTTAACATAGATTTGCTTTCTAACAATACATTTTTGTTTTATCTTGAATAAATGGGACCGACAGGAAACCTAAAGCATCTTTGCAAGGTAGATATAGGTTCCCATTAAATTACTCTCCCTTCACCCTTTTTGTTGTTAGTGTTTTGTCTTACAGATAAACAGGATTATCTAAATGTTATTAATGTTAGATAATTCCCCTGCATAATAGTATAATATATTTTTCCTTATTAAAATAGCATTTTCAGCACAAGCCCTTTTCATTGAATTCATATTGAACAAGGTTGTACACTATCATGGGCGTCCACAAATAGGGGCAAAGGGGGGCTCTTGCCCCCTCCCCCTGGACTTGTACTCAGTGCTGGAATTGGGCAGGATGCAATGATTTACATTTTACAAATGCAGACCGAGTCTTTAGGGTTAGTCCACACGAGGACTCTTCTTCTGGGCGACAATCTCCCCGAACTGCCTTTGCTTGTCTTCCCATCCGCTATAATGAAAAGTCACCTGCTCTAAAGCACAGGCGGCGATTCGTTTTCCGAAGTTGCCCGAAGTTTCCTCGTGAGGCAACTTCGGGGCGACTTCGGAAAACGAAGCACCGCGCGTGCTTTATCGCAGGCGACTTTTCATCATAGCGGATGGGAAGACACTTGAAGGCAGTTTGGGGAGATTGTTGCCCAGAAGAAGAGGCGATTAGTCACCAGGCGACAAAATCTCCCTGAATCTCCTCATGTGGACTAACCCTTAGAGTTAAAATGAAGATAGTGCCAAGTAGTTTAATGGGCAGGAGAGTGAAGCAGCAGCACGGAGGAGAAAAATAAGGCAGCAGGAAACTCAGACAGCTTTTGCCCCTCCCCACTTTCTTTAGCATGGCAGTCCTCTTCTATCTGGAACTCCTGTGGGCATTTGCCACTTGACAAAAGGCCGCATAGGCCTGAAACGTTGTTCGTTTGAGATCCAAGCCAGAAAATCCAATAAAGGCTTTTTAAGATTATACACAATTTGGATGGTGCTGTGATTTCGTCTTGCATTGCTTATCCGGTTGGAGTGGACAGCCTTGCACGTGCACCTGCTTGACAAATTTGTGGTTTGGGTGAGTGCTGACCAATTGTTCCCATTTGCCATGTAGGACAGACTGAACTGAACGGCACTATTTCTCCAGGTCTGCTTGGGGGACACAGGGACAGTGGGTATAGCTGGCACCACTAGGAGGCAGGACACAATACAAAAATATAAACTTGATCCCTCCTCCTCCTGCTATACCCCTCCTCTGTAGGCAGAGACGCTCAGTTTCGTTGTGTCCTCAGGAGGTTAGGACCGTCTCCTGCATTCAGGAGTATTTTAGTATTTATTTTGCTATTCTTTTTTTTCATTACAAATCATTCACATAATATGGAGCTGGACAGCTACACTGAGTAGTCTGATCCATTACTTCAGGATGTCACCGGGGGCTCTTGTGCTCTGCACTGACCATCCAGCATTGATTCCCTCCCTCTGTCGTCCAGAGTGAGGATGCACTGGCCGGGACACAGGGCTGAGGTATAGCCAGTTTCATCCTTTGGCTGATTCCTCCTTATATGCCCTCAGGATTCCTACACTAGAACTTCTGCCGTGGCTCATTTAAAGGAACAGTAACACCCAAAAATTTTAATTTTTTAGCCATTTTTGTGGCCACACCCCCTAATTACCATGTTCATTTTACAAATTGTAAATAAGCCGTATCACTTTAAATGGGCAGGGAGAGCTGTATGGCAGTCCCTACTAAGGTGATGTATAAAGTTGTAGTGCAAAACACAAACACAGTAACACACACACAGTAACACATACACACTAACACACACGAACACAGACAATATAGTGACACACACACACTAACACACACATAGTTACACAACGCTGGCTAGAAATAAGATTTGCATCTACAGGTCATGGATGAGCCTAGTTTTAGACAGCTGCAAGTAACAGATACTATGGTGGGTCAGAGGGGAGAGACAGACAGCAGGTCCTACAGAACAGGGAGGAAATTCACAATAAAGGAAAACAACCGGTTTTAGTAAATCAAATAGAATTTCTGACTAAAAACTGCTTTTTTTGCATAAATGAAAGGCAAAAGACTTCTAAGCAGCTTTCCAAAACACTTCAAGTTTGTAATAAGTATAAAGTTAAATATAATCACTACTTAAAGTTTTTGGGTGGAGTTTCCCTTTAAGACCATCAAGCCATGACCTTCTGGAGTGGCCTAGCCAATAGCAACCAGTGATGTAAAATATAATATTTATACATGCAGGCTAGTCAATGCTGCTCCCTTATGCACCCTTATGAGCACTTGGTATATCCCGGCCCCCAGCAGACTGCTCACCCTCAGCTCCAGCTCAGTGCGATGCACCCGAAGCACTTGTTGACGTCCAACTCCTGGAATAGAATCTGCAGGCGTCTTTCCTGCATAAAAGTCCCCCACACAGATCCACCGCCAGAGCAGCAGCCAGGGAAGGAGAGGCCGGGTACTCGTGGAAATGCGGCGCATCACCCACAGTGTCACATGATCCACACCATCCAATCAGGTTGACCGGTGCTGTTCGGAGGCTCGTGCGGGGCGTCTCATTAGGCATCATTTTGTTCGCTGCTTCAGCCGCGAGAGTTGGCTGACAGGATGTGGGACATCAGAGACCACTATCCGGGACAGCGGGACAGACAGCCAAAAACAGGACTGTCCCGCGGAAAACGGGACGGTTGGGAGGTATGTATCATGTACTGTTGCCCTACACTGGTAAAACTGATCTGTTTGCTTCAGAAACACTACTTAAGTTCATATAAAAACAAGCTGCTGTGGAGGAGCAATGGCGGAAATTGAAAAATGGCTATATGGCACGGGTTAACTAATGGATAACAGATAACACCATTAGACAGACAGAGCTTATCTGCTATCTGCTGTGTAACTTGAGCCTTTTCTCCTTTGAATGGCTGCCCCCATTGCTACACAGCAGCATATTTATATTAAAAATAGTAGTGTTTCTGAAGCTAACACTGCATTATATTTTCAATACTTTAAAACACTTTTATTTTTTGACATTACTGTTGCTTTAAGGTAAGCATATATCCTTAATAGCCAGCCTATTCACTCTCTGAGCACCCTCTTCACAATCCATCTGCCTTTTATAGCACAGCAGTATAGGAAACTTTGTTGCAACCTGCAGGTCACTAGTTCAGACCCAGGCAGTATGTTAAACAGCCTCCACCAAACACACAGGCAGGCAATGGGAATGGCATTATGTTTCCTACAGTCCTCACTGTCAGCAGCGCAAGAGAGTAGTGATGGGCGAATTCGCGGCGAATTTTGCACGATTCACCGCCAGCGAATAAATTTGCGAAACACCTGCGAAAAGTTTCGCGAATTTCGCGCAAATTTGCCCATCACTACAAGAGAGTTATTGTGGGCTTAGCACCAGTTGTGCACCACTATTTTACGAGCGGCTTCACCGGGGCTGTCTTTCACTCTACCTGGGGAGGCAACGGCATCGGACAGATTTTGCGCTTACTGTACGCTCACCCGGCATTTGCAGTTTATATAATATATATAACCTACATTAAATATATATTGTTAACTTAATTCTTAATTCTTTAACTTAGAGGAACAGCTTGTGTACACCATGTCTGAAGGTACAGATGATAACCTTTTTTCCAGGCCAGCAGCTACTGCACCTGTTAAGTATTTAGCTTGTGCCAAATGCCGCAAACGCCTGCCATCTGGTCACAAGGACCCTCTGTGCAAGCCACCTAAGGCCCTTTCGGAAACTTCAGAACTCTGTCCTCAGGTAAGCCAAGCCTCCCATGGGGACCCATCAAGCTAGCCCCGGGACTCCACCCCCCCTGGACCCCCAATCTCAGCTTGCCACCGGCATTCCTAAATTGGCTCTCTCCCTTGATAAACTGCTAGTGCGGATAGATAATCCTCGGCCTAAGCCTCCAAAACGAAGAGACCCCTCTCCTTCCGAGGATGAGTGTGAGGCGGAGTTTATCACTACTTCTCCCCTTCCACCTGACTCCTAGGGCGATCCGGCCCTGTCTGATGGAGAACTATCTCACAGTTCGACAATGAGGAAGAGGACTCTTCCTCCGAGGCCATTGATTTCCTCATCTCCTCAGTAGTAGAGACCCTTCACTTACAGGAGTCTGAACCTAGTTCCAGTACTTCCACCTCCTTGTTTAAGCACTGCAGCAGGTCCTCACCTTCCTTTCCCTCTCATGCTCAACTCAAGCAAATTATCCAACAGGAATGGGACATTTCCAGGCTAACCGCCATTTTCTTAAACTATATCCTTTTCCACAGGATCTAATAAAAACGTGGACCTCCCCACCTTCAGTGGAGGCGCCTGTCTCTCGACTATCCAAGGACACTGCCTTACCAGTTCCTGATGCAGCCTCCTTCAAGGACTCCATGGACAAGAAGCTTGAGGGCATTCTATGTTCCCTTTTCTCTGCTTCAGGTACCTCCCTCGGGCCGGTTCTAGCCTCGGCTTTGATAAGTAGAGCCGTCCAATCTTGGTCGGACTCTGTATGCCGAGCAATTGCCACAGGTGTCCCCCGTGAAGAACTCGCTCATTTGGCCTCGCAAATCAAGGCGGCTAATGACTACCTATGTGATGCCTCCCCCGATGTGCAACAGGTGATTAGCAGAACTTCAGCCAACTTCACTTGTCGGTAGCGGCTCGCAGATCTCTCTGGATGAAGCTGTGGACCACGGACTTGTCTTCAAAAAAGGCTCTCACCTCAATTCCATTTATGGGAAAAACTCCTCTTCGGTCTGTACCTGGACAAGATCATCAGCCAGGCCACCGGGGGTAAGAGAATTCTACTCCCACAACCAAAATCTCGTCCCTCCTTTTGTCTGAACCATTTTTTTGCCAGCACAAGGGCGCAAGATTCTCCTCCCCGACACTCCACCATCGGCAGAGGAAGCTTCAGTGGAAAGTCCAGGCCATCCTGGCAGTCCCGCAAGCCGCCCAGCAAGCCCACATCTGCATGACTCGCCCCTTCTTCCCTCCAGCGACTCAACCATAGGGGGGAGACTTCGCAGTTCATGGAAGAATCTGACTCAAGACGTCTGGGTCTTGAGTCAGGGCTACCAACTAGAATTAATTTCTCTCCTGCCCCGCCGGTTCTTCATGTCCAGATATCCTCAGGGGCATCAAAAGGCTCAGGCGCTGGGCATCAAAAGGCTCAATTGATCAACAAGCTTATCCGTTCAGAGGTCATCATCCCTGTTCCAACCGAGGAGAGATTCCGAGGCTATTACTCAAACTTGTTTGTAGTTCCCAAGAAGGATGGATCTGTTCAGCCAATCTTGGACCTTAAAGGAGAAGGAAAGCTACGGAGGCATTGTATTGCCAATAGATTAGCTGCAATAGTGCAAGCTAGAATGCTATATTTATTCTGTAGAATGTTTTACTATACTTGTGTAAAAAGCTCTAGAAACTCTCTGTTTGTTTAGGATAGGAGCTGCAGTATTAACATGGTGTGACATCACTTCCTGCCTGAGTCTTTCCCTGCTCTGGGCTCAGATTACAGTAGAGAAGGGAGGGGGGCGGGGGAAGAGGAGCAAACTGAGCATGCTCTTGCCCAGGGCAATGAGGTTTAAGCTGAAGGCAGGAAGTCTGATACAGAAGCCCATGTTTACACAATAGAAGGAAAGAAATGCAGTGTTTCTTTTGACAGGGGACTCAGAGCAACATTACTTTGGGGGTTTACTGGTATATTTAGATGGACCTTTCTGATAAGGCTTCTCCTTTAAGGAACTCAATACATTCATTCGACCGCAAAGGTTCATGATGGAATCCCTCAGGTCATCGTGGCCATGTCCCCAGACTCAATCAGGGCACATTCCACCAGAGGAATGAGTGCGTCCTGGGCTTTTCAAAACCAAGCCTCAGCGGGAACAATTGTGCAAGGCTGCAACGTGGACTTCAATCCATACTTTTGCCAAATTTTTACTAGTTTGGCACCTTTGCAGCATCTGACACCCGCTATGGCAGGAAGGTACTTCAGGCTGCAGTGGCTGGTTCCACATAGGCCTCTACTTCCCACCCTTGGGGCAAATTTACTAACAGGCGAAAATTTGCCAGTGATGGCTTCGTGCACATTGCAACACTTTGCCAGGTGTAAATTCCCCTGGACAACGCTAATTCACGAAGATCCGAAGTTGCGCACAGGATACCGAAAGCTGGCGAAATTACGCCAGCGAAATTACGCTAAGCAGTTCGAAGTTATGCTAGCGTTGGCTAATTAGCATACGGTGTGCAGTTAAATACAATGGCCGTATATGCTGCAGCAAATACATTACACTACACAAGGCCAGGGAACCTTAAAGGGATACTGTCATCGGAAAAAAAAAAATTTCAAAATGAATCAGCAGAATTCTGCATTTTTTTTTTTTAAATGAATCAGCAGAATTCTGCACTGAAATCCATTTCTCAAAAGAGCAGACAGATTTTTTTATATTCAATTTTAAAATCTGACATGGGGCTAGACATTTTGTCAATTTCCCAGCTGTCCCCAGTCATGTGACTTGTGCCTGCACTTTAGGAGAGAAATGCTTTCTGGCAGGCTGCTGTTTTTCCTTCTCAATGTAACTGAATATGTCTCAGTGGGACATGGGTTTTTACTATTGAGTGTTGTTCTTAGATCTACCAGGCAGCTGTTATCTTGTGTTAGGGAGCTGCTATCTGGTTACCTTCCCATTGTTCTTTTGTTTGGCTGCTGGGGGGGGGAAAGGGAGGGGGTGATATCACTCCAACTTGCAGTATAGCAGTAAAGAGTGATTGAAGTTTATCAGAGCACAAGTCACATGACTTGGGGCAGCTGGGAAATTGACAATATGCCTAGCCCCATTTTCGATTTCAAAATTGAATATAAAAAAAGCTGTTTGCTCTTTTGAGAAATGGATTTCAGTGCACAATTCTGCTGGAGCAGCACTATTAACTGATTCATTTTGGAAAAAATAAAATTTCCCATGACAGTATCCCTTCAATAAAATTATATAAAAGTTGTTATAATGCCATATACATGTGCCCACAGTATAGCTTAGGTGCCATATGTTAGCAAATGTAGGGGGGAAGAAGGATACCCGAAAATTTTTACGATCTTTTTCAGTCTATCACCCTTTAAATCGGAAAAAACGCCAGTGTTTTTTGGGACTTTGAAAAATTTTCAACTTTTTTATGAGGAACTCCTATCTACTCTATTGCACTTCGCCTGGTCTGAGGTGGCGAAGGCAAGTCTGGCGATAGAGGTAATGGTCAGTAGAATCAAAAACTTTTGATTTGATTTGCGTAGTAACGCTCTTTCGCCAGACTGTAAATTCGCCTGGCATTAGAGTGCGAAGTTGCACCAGAATCTCCTTGGCGAAATTACGCCAGCGAATTTACGCCAGCGTTAGTCACTTTGCCCTTTAGTGAATCTGCCCCCTTGATTCAGGGGACAGCTTTGGTACGTCCCCACTGTCCCTGTGTCCCTCAAGCAGACCTGGAGAAAAGGAGATTTTGTGTACTCACCGTTAAATCTCTTTCTCTTCAGTCGGCTAGGGGACACAGGGCTTCCCTACCTGGATAGAGGCCTTCTCTTGGCTTCAGACTTGGTTGACTCAACCATCTGTTCTTCTTGTAATTAGTCATCATTTTTTCTGTTGATTGTTAATAACCTCCTGTTTCTCCTTTGGTACAAACTGAGTGTCTCTGCCTACAGAAGAGGGGTGTAGCAGGAGGAGGAAGGATCAAGTTTCTATTTTTTTTGTGTCCTGCCTCCTAGTGGTGCCAGCTATACCCACTGTCCCTGTGTCCCCCAAGCGAAGAGAAAGAGATTTAACGGTGAGTACTCAAAATCTCCTTTTGTTTATTTAAGTTAGAGAAGGCTACTGAGCTCTCTGTTAGTGTCTGTTAACTTTGATTTAATGGTCTTCTGTTTTACTGGCTTCTGTGAAAAGTGTGTCTGTGATGTGTAGTTCTGTTAGTGGGTTAGAGTATCCCTGTGTGCGCCTCAGTGTGTGTGTGTTATTTTGTGTGTGTTATTTTGTGTGTGTGACTGTGTGTGCCTGAGTCTGTGTGTGTGCCTGTGTGTGTGTGTCCCTGTGTATGTGTGACTGTATGTGTGTGCCTGAGTCTGTGTGTGACTGTATGTGTGTGTGTGTGCCTGTATGGTTGTGTTCAAGAGTCTGTGCCTGAGTCTGTGTGTGCCTAAGTCTGTGCGTAGGTGTTTGCCTGTGTGTGTCTGAATCTGTGCCTGTGTATCTGAAAGTTGTTATAACAAACAAGGGAAAGTTGTGCTCACCACTAGTTTTTAAAAACATTAGGCGGGGGTGCAATGAGGGTGTGACCACAAAATACATATAGACAAATACAAGATTCCTCTGCACTCAACCCATTATCAATATATTTAAGACAGAGACATTTTGTGCATACTGCTACTGAAAAATGCCTTACCCTTTAAACAAAACAGGGATTGTTTGTCCATATATTGCAATATATTTAACCTGGCCAACTACGTCAAAGTCATCCCATATCTGGCCAGTCCTATGCTCAATTTTCATCTGATTCATTAAGAATTCTATGGTTTAATTATACATTTTATAAAAGGGACGAATAAGTTTTACCTGCAACTTACTAGCTGCTTTCAAAGTAAAACTCCCAAACTTGGCTGCCCTTTTATTAGACACCAGTGGGATCACCTGACTATAGTTGGAGGGGGTGGGAGCTACAACATGGAGCTGGTCACTGCTCTTGTAGAACTATAACAAACAAGGGAAAGTTGTGCTCACCACTAGTTTTTAAAAACATTAGGCGGGGGTGCAATGAGGGTGTGACCACAAAATACATATAGACAAATACAAGATTCCTCTGCACTCAACCCATTATCAATATATTTAAGACAGAGACATTTTGTGCATACTGCTACTGAAAAATGCCTTACCCTTTAAACAAAACAGGGATTGTTTGTCCATATATTGCAATATATTTAAGCTGGCCAACTACGTCAAAGTCATCCCATATCTGGCCAGTCCTATGCTCAATTTTCATCTGATTCATTAAGAATTCTATGGTTTAATTATACATTTTATAAAAGGGACGAATAAGTTTTACCTGCAACTTACTAGCTGCTTTCAAAGTAAAACTCCCAAACTTGGCTGCCCTTTTATTAGACACCAGTGGGATCACCTGACTATAGTTTTTTTTTAAAAACTAGTGGTGAGCACAACTTTCCCTTGTTTGTTATAGTTCTACAAGAGCAGTGACCAGCTCCATGTTGTAGCTCCCACCCCCTCCAACTATAGTCAGGTGATCCCACTGGTGTCTAATAAAAGGGCAGCCAAGTTTGGGAGTTTTACTTTGAAAGCAGCTAGTAAGTTGCAGGTAAAACTTATTCGTCCCTTTTATAAAATGTATAATTAAACCATAGAATTCTTAATGAATCAGATGAAAATTGAGCATAGGACTGGCCAGATATGGGATGACTTTGACGTAGTTGGCCAGCTTAAATATATTGCAATATATGGACAAACAATCCCTGTTTTGTTTAAAGGGTAAGGCATTTTTCAGTAGCAGTATGCACAAAATGTCTCTGTCTTAAATATATTGATAATGGGTTGAGTGCAGAGGAATCTTGTATTTGTCTATATGTATTTTGTGGTCACACCCTCATTGCACCCCCGCCTAATGTTTTTAAAAACTAGTGGTGAGCACAACTTTCCCTTGTTTGTTATAGTTCTACAAGAGCAGTGACCAGCTCCATGTTGTAGCTCCCACCCCCTCCAACTATAGTCAGGTGATCCCACTGGTGTCTAATAAAAGGGCAGCCAAGTTTGGGAGTTTTACTTTGAAAGCAGCTAGTAAGTTGCAGGTAAAACTTATTCGTCCCTTTTATAAAATGTATAATTAAACCATAGAATTCTTAATGAATCAGATGAAAATTGAGCATAGGACTGGCCAGATATGGGATGACTTTGACGTAGTTGGCCAGCTTAAATATATTGCAATATATGGACAAACAATCCCTGTTTTGTTTAAAGGGTAAGGCATTTTTCAGTAGCAGTATGCACAAAATGTCTCTGTCTTAAATATATTGATAATGGGTTGAGTGCAGAGGAATCTTGTATTTGTCTATATGTATTTTGTGGTTACACCCTCATTGCACCCCCGCCTAATGTTTTTAAAAACTAGTGGTGAGCACAACTTTCCCTTGTTTGTTATAGTTCTACAAGAGCAGTGACCAGCTCCATGTTGTAGCTCCCACCCCCTCCAACTATAGTCAGGTGATCCCACTGGTGTCTAATAAAAGGGCAGCCAAGTTTGGGAGTTTTACTTTGAAAGCAGCTAGTAAGTTGCAGGTAAAACTTATTCGTCCCTTTTATAAAATGTATAATTAAACCATAGAATTCTTAATGAATCAGATGAAAATTGAGCATAGGACTGGCCAGATATGGGATGACTTTGACGTAGTTGGCCAGCTTAAATATATTGCAATATATGGACAAACAATCCCTGTTTTGTTTAAAGGGTAAGGCATTTTTCAGTAGCAGTATGCACAAAATGTCTCTGTCTTAAATATATTGATAATGGGTTGAGTGCAGAGGAATCTTGTATTTGTCTATATGTATTTTGTGGTCACACCCTCATTGCACCCCCGCCTAATGTTTTTAAAAACTAGTGGTGAGCACAACTTTCCCTTGTTTGTTATAGTTCTACAAGAGCAGTGACCAGCTCCATGTTGTAGCTCCCACCCCCTCCAACTATAGTCAGGTGATCCCACTGGTGTCTAATAAAAGGGCAGCCAAGTTTGGGAGTTTTACTTTGAAAGCAGCTAGTAAGTTGCAGGTAAAACTTATTCGTCCCTTTTATAAAATGTATAATTAAACCATAGAATTCTTAATGAATCAGATGAAAATTGAGCATAGGACTGGCCAGATATGGGATGACTTTGACGTAGTTGGCCAGCTTAAATATATTGCAATATATGGACAAACAATCCCTGTTTTGTTTAAAGGGTAAGGCATTTTTCAGTAGCAGTATGCACAAAATGTCTCTGTCTTAAATATATTGATAATGGGTTGAGTGCAGAGGAATCTTGTATTTGTCTGAAAGTTGTTGTCAGTATTGCAGATTGTTACTACGTAAAAAGAACATGATAAAAAATATGTGACAATTTGATGTGTGAAAGTGACTATTGAGGAAGAAGTGGAGATAACAAATGGGGTGGATAAATTGTTGCATACATGAAAGAAAATGGAATTGTACAGCAGAAGAGCAGGTGGACAGAGAAGAACCACTGAGGGATGGGAACAAGAACAAAATATGAAGAAATGTTAAAGTATTAAAGATGGAAAAGTGGCAACACATAAAAAGTAGTCGTTTAACATGAAGTGAACAAGTAAAGAGGAAAACTGGAAGATCGAGCAAGAAGAGAACAGAATGGAGAAGAGGCCATTGGATAACAAGGTATGCCATGCATACTATAAAGGGTTGGATAAACTTGTACTATGTTCTATCTTCGTTAACCCTGTATTCCCTCCTTTGCTAAAAAGCCGTATTATAGAAAAGCTTTGTAGATTCTGAAACCAAAATATTGGTACAAGTAATTTGTGCGATTCCTTTACCTCCTTGCCACCCCCCCCCCTGGAAAATTTTCTGCAGACACCCATGTACACTTTAACATGTATGTTGATTAAGCACCTACAAATAAACAATTTCTTGGTAACAAATTCCCTGTTTCTATATGAAATGTGTCTTTCTGTGTAAGAACTACATTCTAAACCTTATCTGTTGTGTTACCATGTACCTTTTTGTCCTACAACCTGAAGGGCTGCTACATGGCAGCTCATTTATATAAACTGTAGAATTATTTCTAAAATAATTTATTTAACCCTTTCTGTTCTCTTGCTCTGACTCTTGAAACAATCTAGCGAAAGTCAGTTATCCAAGCCTGTTGGCTTCTGCTCCATTCTTTTCTGAGTGCAGAGAATGTAAACAGCCAGAGATTAAGGTTCTGTAAACCATTCTTTTAATTACTAATTAAATTATCTGGATATGGACATTCAGCTAAATTAATTTGTAAGAATATGGTCTGTATTGTGTGTTTGGTAAAATGAAATAACGCTTTATGACTATGAAGATTTTCATTCTTCTTCAACGCTTTGACTATGAAGATTTTAGATTTACCTATACTAGATATGAAATAACCCTTTGTTTCCGCTTTGCTCTTCATCTAATCTTATAATCTTTGCTCTCTCTCTCAGCAAGATAATTAGGTTATTTCATTATAGGTGGAACTGGCTCTGTGGGACACAGCGGGACAGGAGGATTATGACAGGCTACGCCCACTTTCTTACCCTGATACTGATGTGATCTTGATGTGTTTCTCTATTGACAGTCCTGACAGTTTAGGTATGAATCATTTTTGTGTCTTCTCCACTGCTTCTCCTTTTTGCATTATTGCACATTGAAATTTGATTTGCTCCGGAATATAAACAAGTTCATTCTATTGGTGTAAGAAATCTAAGCGTACACTGTAAAATATAAAAAAAAAAATGCATTTTTCTCTTACCTATGCCTTACTTCAATCATAGGGGTACTGGCAAACAGGGATATTTGTCGCCTGCTTTTAAATCTGTGGTACTGCGGTTTTCCTGAATTGCTTAAACAACGGCAACTTTTTTACAAAATGTTCTCATGATCCAAAGTATCCTCATGATTTAAGTATTTATTTTTAAGTCAATTATCATTTGATAAAACACAGGCACTTTACAGGAGTTAGTGGATTGTGTGGCCTGGAAATTGCATTTTTGGGCAGCTTAAACATTGCTTAAGGGTAAGGCCAGACGAGGAGATTCGGGAAGGCCTAGCGATTTTGCGCTGTAGCCTATGGGGAAAAAAGCTGAGGCAGTTCGGGGAGATAGTCGTGCAAAAGACGTGGCGATAAGTCGCCAGGCGACAAAACTTCCCCGAATCTCCTCGTCTGGCCTTACCCTTAGTGTGAAATCATAGTATTTAGTGTTTTTACAAGCTTTGGTAAGATTTATATGAATACATTTTCCACTATCAACATGTATCCTCCTATCGTTCTTCCAGAGAATATTCCTGAGAAATGGACACCAGAAGTGAAACATTTCTGTCCCAACATTCCCATTATTCTTGTCGGTAACAAAAAAGATCTAAGAAATGACGAACACACTAGAAGAGAGCTGACAAAGATGAAGCAGGTAACCAACAAAGAGCAAGCATGTACAAAGCCTTTGGTTAAATGAGGAAAACTTTTGGAAAGTGGGAAGTCAAACGCATTTTCATTTGTTCTATGCCACAGAAATTCTCTTAAAAAAACGTGAAAAAAATCTAATTTTGCCCTTATTCTCCACCCTGTCTATGCATTGTATTACTTGATCTTTCCTTTAACCTTGTTTTTGTTCATTTTTTTGCATGCTTGCAGGAGCCAGTTAAACCAGAAGATGGCAGAGAAATGGCCAACAGAATCAATGCATTTGGCTACCTGGAATGTTCTGCTAAGACAAAGGATGGAGTGAGAGAAGTTTTTGAAATGGCCACAAGGGCTGCCTTACAAGTTAGGAAACACAGGAAGAAGCAACATTGTTCTATTTTATAATAAGGTTCCTAAGGCTTTTAGAAAGACCAAGAGAAGAACAAAGTGAGAAGCTCTTTGTTTTGCTGCTGCACCACCTGCTATGTTGATGCCAGAGACTTCAGTAGCAAAGAGCTGTATGTATCAATGTTTTTTGTTTGCTTGTTTTTTTGATTTAGTTTTTTAATTAGTTTTTTCCCGACCTATTGATCTCTGTGCAATTAGGCAATGTCTGACAAAACAGTTTTCAAGATAAAGCAGAAGAAGATTTTAGATGTAAGGGATCCCTATTTTCATTTCTGACTTTAAAAGGGATTATGGTTGGCTTTTTCTCTGTGCCATATTCTGGCTTTTCTGGCTAGAAAATATTGGTCTAATATTTTAAATGTCCAGTTCTCTTGGCATATTCTCCATTTTGTTGAACTCTGCCAGTTATTTTCCCTTACTGTACATTTGAAAGTTACTCAGTCTACATACAATTCTTGCATAGCACAATACAGTCTACAATCAAGTTGTACTACTCCTTCTTAATGTTTTTTCCATGGTCTCCCCATTTCCTTCTATGTTACCCTAGCTATAAAAGTCTTTGGTGCCCAAATGGACCAAGAAAACAGGTTCTTGGGCTTTTCTCTTTTTCTCTCTTTTTATTTATTTAATTTTTTCGATGTGTTGCTAATATTGAGTTGTTTTTTTTAAATTTCTCAAAATGAATACACAAAATCATGTGTTTAAATTATTTTACTTCTTAGGGATTTTAAAATGTGCAAGTGTTTCTTGAAAGGTAAATTAATATTTTTTACACAAGCACTTAAATGCTAGTTGCTTGTATAAGAGTCCATTTGGCATCTGGATACTCCAGACATACATATGCATTTTCAATCTAAAGGAAAAAGTAGAATATAAACCCCTTCGTTTTACTATAACAAATAAGTGTTTTCTCCAGGATTGCCTATACTGCTGTTTTTGCTATAGAAAATCATTATAGGGTTGTTAAGGTTTAACACAGTGGCAGGCATTTCTTGGCCTTTACTTCAGAGTTCCCTTTTGCCTTCTTTTTCAATAACGGATTTTCTCCCTGCAGAACAATATACAAGCATGGCTTTTTGAGTGTTTGGAACATTTCTTTTCTGCATATTTAAAGTTGCACGCATAAAGGTCAGTGGCATTCTTTTTACACGTGCTGTGCCAGAATCCCATAGAACAGCACAACATTCTAGCCATTCAGCAGCTCCCACTCATCTCCATCTGGATATCTAGATAAGAAATGTTTTTGCACTCGATAAGATATCCCCTATTCTTATTTCTAAGAGGATGGTTTGGATAAAGCTGTTACGGCAACTTCTTTATTATCAATTGCTTCAGCTTACATCAGTAATCATTTTCATCCCATTCTGATCTGTGCCAAATGTATGTAGCTTATTTTACCCTATCCAAATCCAGATAATGTACACTGGTATCTTCTTAATCATTATCTTAGGCATGTGGGGCATTTTTGGCAGGGTAACAAAATGCCCAAAAATACTTTGCCTTTGACCTGAATGTAATTTGCAACGGCAGGTTTTTCAAGTGATTATGGATTATGAGTGACATACTGATGGCAATTTACATTCAGGGAAATGGCAAGGTATTTGGTGTTTTGTTGCCTGCAGGGAGCATGTGCCATTGCCCTTACTAGTAGAGATCATTAGTGCCCATCATCCTTAGCCAGTGATGCCATTCTCCACCTGATAAAAGTATATGACTTGACTGATATTGGTTCCCAAACTGTGGGATTGGGGTTGCAGCAGTGGTGAGGAGAGCCCAAATCAATTTGGTTGAGATCTCGGGAGAATAACGACTCTCCTAGCTACATCTGGAAACTTAGCGTGAATAAAAATTCAGCATTAAGGTGGCCGTGTCGGCAGCTTATTGGCCCCCGACAGGCTTCACCGATCGAGATCTGGCCGAAAGTCGGATCGCGGCCGGATCTATTCGTTGATGCGGTCCCGCGATCCGACCGCCCGTTAGGCATCGTTAGGATCCGATCGTTGGGCCCTAGGGCCCGCGATCGAATCAGCCCGATATTGCCCACCTCAAGGTGGGCATATCGGAGGGAGATCCGCTTGTTTGGCGACATCGCCAAACGAGCGGATCTCTCCATGTATGGCCACCTTTATTCAGGAATATCTACTATGGCTGATAGCACAATGTTATAAAATGCTCATAAAATTGCCAGTCAGCTAAGGGTAGCCCTCACCAATGGTTTAACCTACAAGTGGGGCTTGAACAAAAATGTCCAACAACCTTTGGACTGAAAGTTGAGATTTGCATTTTTTTTCCTCTGCAACTTCACTGATAATTTGCCACTGAGTGAATGCAAATACATTTCACACATTTCTTCAATAAAAGCACATATTAAAAATGTCTGAGTAAGCTACAAGGCTGGTGTAAGACTAACCTAATTTGTACAGCAGGTAATCCTGAAATTTGGTTCTTTTGGCCATCCGTTTATTTTGGTGCAACTACCCCCACCAGAGAATTCTTTCAACTGACTGAGGAAATATGTTTATTGACCTGCTTTGATTTCCTGCTTACCTAAAAGCTCAGTGCACCATCACTAAATAAATGCACATGTTAATCACCAGCATTTTTGATATTTGTAATGATCCGTTTGAAGGACCCACCTGTTTGTGCCTTGTCTACTGAAACATTGTATGTGCTGTGTACAGCAAAACGACAAACTATATTTTTCAAGACCTTTGGCCTGTGTCCCACATTTTTGCCTTTTTAAGTACTTCATAGAAATACAGCCTATAACTGTAAGATACGTTTTATTGTCTGTTTTGAATCCTGTTCTTTGCCTGACTGCTTGTAAGTTGGATCTGACATATGTGACTTTACAATTGTAAAAATCAAATGTATCATGGGAAAATAAATGCAAAATATTATTTTACTCGTTTTTGTAGACTTTGATTTGGCCCATCTCCCATAGACTCCATTATAATCAAATAATCCAAATTTTTAGAAATGATTTCCTTTTTCTGTGTAATAATAACTACCTTGTACTTGATTCCAACTAAGATATAATGAATCTTTATTAGAAGCAAACCCAGTGGGTTTATATAATGTTTAGATGATTTTCTTAAGGTATGAAGATCCAAATCACGGAAAGATCCATTATTCAGAAAATCCCAGGTCCCAGGCATTCTGGATAACAGATCCCATACCTGTATAGGAATCAACCTACAGTATATACCGAGTTCTCTCAAGTAGTGATGGGCAACTAGATAACACATGTCCTGGAGGAGAGCTATTTGTATTTATATTTAAACCAACAAGTGTCCCACCTGGTGTGCTGCCTCTTTAATATGCTGGTCCCATGCAGGCAAAGTCTACAAATAAATGTAGGGGCCCCTACGGGTTAATCTGCCCTGTAGCTTTGTGTAAGGAGTGGCCTCTTCCTCTTTCGCCTCTGGATGGTGATCCAGCTGGGTGTGCTCAGAGGGGCTGGGTACAGCTAGGCCCAGAAGAAGGCATGTGTCCAAGTCGGGGACCAGGCAACCCCGTGAATGAGGAATAGAAAGTGGCAGGTGTAGCTCCCAGTACTAGTACGCTCTAGGATTGTAAGATAGTCAGGATTGAGCTAAAAAGAGCAGTTCTGAGCTCCAACATAGGAGTGATAAATTGGAGGTATCTCTCCCAGGCCATATTGCCTGTAGTATAGGGATCCCAGTGGAGAGGGGATCAGGAGAGAATGATTGCCCTGAGGTTGATCCAGAGACCACTACTGGAATATGTTTGCAGAGGTGAAGTGGGATACCTGCCAAGTCTGTCCTAAGGGAATGTCAGCCTGTGTAAACTGCATGATGTGTGCCTGCGCACTTTCCTCTGATTCACTGTGATGTGAGTACTAAACCTGTGGTCACTTGCTTCGTGCATAGTAATAAACCCTGTTCCTGTTTTATTAAGAACCTCCTGGTGCCCAAGTCTTTTGTTTATTGCACAGTAGCCTGTGGGAGTTGTAGTTACACTACACCACACCTTTAATCTTCCATGTAGCGAAGGCCCTAGCCTGAAGTGTTAGAGTCACGTGTAACCCATGCTCTAGTGCACTAGCTGGTGAATTAACCCTGTATGGTCCAAATAGGTGTTACATAAACATAAAAGAACAGGCATGCACTCATTGTGTAAAATTGTATCCCCAATTGAAAAATTGTTCAGTGGATAAATGTATGCATTTTCAAAGCTTATAAATGCTTAGGAAGTAGAATTTCAATTATAGATTCAATGTTATTTTTTATATCGAAATATTAATATCCTAAAGAATGAAATGAGCAGCTGACTCTATAGCTAAAAATGCAGGTACCTCTTGCAATAGCAGATCATTGCTTGCCTAAATACTTACCGTAATTTTCTTTTCCTGGCCATTCCCCGTAGTAGCATCTCAAAACCTCTGGGTATTCCCTCTCAGCGATGATAAAGACAGAAAGAAGAAATTACCGACACTATAAATGCCTCCTCCACTATGCTCCATGTCTAAGTACAAAGCTTCTGGAATACATAGATAATATCATTAATGGGTGGGGAGATGCTACTACGGGGAATGGCCATGAAAAGAAAATTACGGTAAGTATGAAACAATTTTCTCTTTTCCTGGCCATTCCCTCCGTAGCATCTCATAACCTCTGGGTTAGTACTCGAGCAAAAATTCACCAGGGAGGGAAAAAAAACAACACTCAAAATAATGCTGCACACAAATTTAATGATTCAAGAAGAAGCGGCCTGCAGAACTTTGAGGCCAAAAATAGACTCTTTCTGAGAAGAAACATCAAGCTTATAATGTCTAGGAAAAGTATTAGAGGATCTCCATGTAGCCGCCTTGCAGATCAAGTCAGGAGTCACCTGCGCCTCTGCTGCCCAGGATGCTGCCGTTCCTCTAGTTGAATGAGCTCTCACCCCACTTGGTAACTGTTGACCTTGCTCTCTGTAGGCCGTAGTTATTGCCAGTACTATCCATCTTCCGATTGTTTTAACAGAAGCAGCATTACCTTTATAAATTCCTGCTGGGATAATGAAAAGTTTATCTGACTTTCTGATAGCTTGAGTTCTCAGAATATATTCCTCCAGACAATTTCTCACATCCAGATTTGACCATAGAGCCTCATCCTGGGAAGGAAAGTCAAGATTAAATGATGGAAGAACAATGGGCTCATTCAAATGAAAACTCGACACTACTTTCGGTAAGAAATCCGGCATTGTTCTAAGAACTACCTTCTCTGGATAAAAAATAGTATAAGGGGCCTCATATGAGAGAGCCCTCAGTTCTTCTGGCTGAAGTTAAGGCAGTCAGTAAAAAAGTTTTTAGAGTTAGGTGCCATAATGAAATCTCTTCCATTGGTGCGAAGGGTTTCCCTGCTAAAGCCCTCAGGACAAGTGGAAGGTCCCACAGAGGAGCGCGAGACTTAATTGGAGGATGAATACGCTATACTGCTGCTAAGAAACAAATTACCAAAGGATCTTCTGCATATTTGACGTTCAGGATAGCCAACAAAGCTGATACCTGCACCTTCAGTGAATTCCAAGAAAGGCCTCTATCTAGACCTGGCTGAATTCCAAAATTTTCGTTGTAGATGGCATAAAAGAAGTAGAACTGTCTCTCTGAGCCCAATCCTGAAAACAATCCCAAATCTAATATTGTGAGGAAGTAGTGCTCTTCCTGGAGAAGAGTAGAAACAACTTTGTCATATATTCCAAAACCTAGAAGTCCTCCCCTCTCAACCTCCAGGCCTTGAGGTTTAGATATTGAGGAAAGGGGTGATACACTGGCCCCTGAACTAGAATGTCGGGTCTCTTGGGAAACTGTATTGGTTTCTCGATGCTCAACCTCCTCAAAAGAGGGTAACATGGCTGACGCGGCCAATCTGGCAGGATTGCTATTACATTTGCTCTGGATCTCATTATCTTTCGGAGAACCAGGAAGATGAGTGGTAGCGGGGGAAAGATGTAGACAAGATCCTGACCCCAATCCTGGGCTAGGGCATCCACTGCTTCTGCTTTGAGACAGGGCCTTCTTGAAAAGAACTGTGTCACCTTTGCATTCTGGGAAGTCGCCATGAGATCTAGAGTGGGAGTTCCCCACCTGCGAGTTACTTGAATGATCATCTCTTGAGTTAGTTCCCATTCGGTATAATCCAATGGTCTTCGGGAGAGAAGATCTGCTGTTAGATTTTCCTTTCCTGGTATGTAAACTGCGGTAAAATCTGACAAATGCATTTCTGCCCAGCATATAACTGGTTCCACCTCCTGAAACAGGGAAAAACTTCTGGTGCCCCCTTGTTTTCTTATATATGCAACTGTGGATACATTGTCGGATCTTATCTTTACACAATTTCCCCTTATAAGATCTGCAAAGGTCTTTAATGATTTGGCGACTGCTCTCTAAGATATTTGAAGGAACATCTCTCCAATTTCCATGCCAGAGGCCCTGTGCTGAATCCCCAATCTTCTGCTGTGACGTCGGTATATATCTCGATCCAGGATGGATCCTTTAGAGGAAAACCTCTTAACAGATTTCCATCTACCAACCACCACTGCAGACTTAGCTTGATAGAGGGTTGTATTGGAATGGGTTGAGTCCAGTCCTTGCGATATCTGTTCCAATGGGAGAGAAAAAGATGTTGAAGAGGCCTCATTCTCCACTTGGTCCACTTTACTAGACCTACAGTATACACGAAGCCATGAGACCTAAAATCTTAATTATCCTTCTTACTGAAACTTGAGTCTCCCGACAAAGTTTGGAAATTTCCCACTGAATCTTTGCTTTCCTTTCCTGAGTCAACCTGATTATATTGTTTGTTGTGTTTATTTCTGCTCCCAGAAATATAAGGGATTGAGCTGGTGACAACTGACTCTTGTTCTCGTTCACCAACCAGCCCATCTCCTTGAGCTTGGTCAGAGCTAGATCTCTGTTCTTCAGAGATTGCTCTCTGGATCTTGAAACTAGCAGCAGGTCATCCAGATACTGGAAAATCTCCAAGCCTGCTTGTCTTAGCCATGCAATAACCACTACGAGCACATTCGAGAAGCTCCTGGGAGAAGTAGATAGACCGAAGGGAAGACAAGTAAACTATAGATGAAGATCCCTCCAAGCAAATCTCATATACTGCTGATGCTCTACTGCTACTGGCACATGAAGATATGCATCCTTCAGATCGATCGTTATTAACCAGTCACCACAATTGATTATTGGCCTGATGGTAGCCAAGGTTTCCATCTTGAAGGATTGGATCTTTATCAGCTTGTTTAACCTCCTTAAATCCAGAATAGGCCTGAGGTCCCCCGAACTTTTCATGACAAGAAATAGTGGAGAGTAGAAGCCTCTTGTTCTTTGATGCTGCGGAACAAGTACCACCGCTCCTTTCAGCATTAACTGTTGCACATACTCTTCCATTGCTAGAATGGCTTTTGGGTCTCTTGACACTGGAGTTTGACAGAAAAAATCTTGTTATGGTTTTGAAAGAAATTCTATTCTGTATCCTCTGTAAATAATTTCTAGTACCCAGGAATCCTGATTTATTCCTGCCCAGGCCTCCCTGAATTGTAGGAGTCTTGCCCCCACTCTTAGAGTCTGGGCAGGCCTCATCTCATGCTGACTTGTTCTGCAGTTTAGGAAAGCCACTGATTCTTGGCCGGAGTTATTTGAATTTGAATGCTAGAATGGCCATGAAAGGAATCTTTTCTTGATCTATAAGATCTAGACTCCTCCTTGCGTCGACTGAAAAATCTCTCAGATTGAGATCGCCGAAAGGTTTCCCTGAAGCGTTTATTCTGTGGCAAAAAAGAGGACTTTCCACCTGAAGACTTGGAAATAATCTCATCCAGGGATTTACCAAAGAGGCGCCCTGCTCCATACGGGAGCTTACATAACGTATTCTTGGACGCCGTGTCTGCCTGCCAATTCCTCAGCCAAAGGGCCCTTCTCTAAACCTGCATCTTTTTACTATTAATATATTTAAAAAACTTTTTAGGGTTAGTTTTCATCTCCACCACAATTAACTCTTCATTTCCTTTCTTTGCCTTCCTGATTGCTGATTTATAACATCTATTACAGTGTTTATATTCATTAAATGCAGTTTCTGTCCCAAAAAGCCAGAGCTATTTGAACGCCAGGAATGGCCACGAAAGGAATCTCTTCTTCATCTATAAGATCTAGACTCCTCCTTGCGTCTCTCAGATTGAGATCTCCTAAAGGTTTCCCTGAAGCATTTATTCTGTGTCAAATAAGAGGACTTTCCACCGGAAGACTTGCAAATAATCTCACCCAGGGATTTACCAAAAAGGCGCCCTGCTTCATACGGGAGCTTACATAATGTTTTCTTGGTCTTCCTACAAATTCCTCAGCCAAAGGGCCCTTCTCTCAACCTGCATCTTTTTACTATTAATATATTTAAAAAACTTTTTAGGGTTAGTTTTCGTCTCCACCGCAATTAACTCCTCATTTCCTTTCTTTGCCTTCCGGATTGCTGATTTACAACATTTATTACAGTGTAGGCTGTAGTACAGGCAACCAACTTTGTTGCATCTATAGCTGGCTCTAAAGGGAAACTAGCAGCCATCTTCAGTTCAGCTAAACTCTCTCTAAATGAGTCTCTAGAAGCTTTAGACTCCATTGCATCTTCCAGATTCTCTATCCAAATAGTCATGGCTTTAGCAACAGAAATCTGAGCTACTGCAGGTCTGTAAAGTGCTCCAGTGGCAAGAAAAAGCCTTCTCAAATCTGTTTCCATCCGACGATCCATCGGATGCTTAAGAGAGGACACATCCTCAATGGGTAGTGCGGTTCTTTTGGAAAGACGTGCCACTGAGGCATCCACCACTGGTAAAGCATCCCAATCTTTAACCACTTCCTCTGGGAAGGGATAGATCTTAGAAAATTTAGATTCAGTAGGAACCCTTTTAGGTGTCTTAAGCCATTCAGCTTCAATCAGGTTCTTAATCTCCTGATGTAATGGAAAGGCAGCCTTCTTCCTCTTGTTAATAAGAACTGCAGAGGTAGAAGGAACAGAGTCCTGTATGGATAAGACTTGTTTAATTGATTTAATCAAAGGAGATATTAACTTATGATCAAACCCATAAGAATCGCCATCCTCATCATCGGAAGATGAATAAATCTCCCCTTCATCTGCAATTGAGGAAGTAGAACTATAGTTATCTCCATCTCTACTGGTAGAAGGCTTGGCCCTTTTAGAACCTGTCACTTGCTTAACACCCTGCATGCTTAAAATGGCCTTAGAAGATGATTCCTCTCTCACTGAGTCCTGTAATTCCACAACAGGAAAAGGAAGCACATCCCCTTTCGGATAGGGTGTCTCTGTAAAAGTAGGAGCAAGGAATTGCACAATACAGCTTTTACAAAACTTTTTCTCCTTAAGAGCAGGCTCATAGCAAGTGAGACAAGATCTCTGAGGTGTGAGGGGATCAGAATCTTCAGGGGTCTGCGACATACTACGGAATAAGCACAAGCATAATACACATAAGTACACACCACAAGACTCGATGCCTGTTAAACTGCTCTCTTTCCTTTTTTTTTACCTTGCAGAGGATGGCCGTGAACACGACTGGCGAGACAGGCCGGACAGAAGACTCGCCAGCAAAGCAACGTTTGAATTTTAAAACAAACGCCGGCGCATGAATGATATCACAGAATGCGCCGTTGCAAACGAATCGCTAGGTAGCGAATAGCCTAGAAACCAATCGGGCCAAAAAGGCAGGGAAATCCCCACAGGCAGCCCGATATCATATGAAGAATTTCCACCAAGGGACCTACACCGAGACACTCCTCTGGAGGCTGAGCGGTGTGGCATCGGGTGAGGAGAGCGAAGAACTCCCCAGCCAGTAAGAACACTTGCTTCACGCTGACAGAAGGAAAAAGACATGGAGCATAGTGGGAGGAGGCATTTATAGTGTCGGTAATTTCTTCCTTCTGTCTTTATCATCGCTGAGAGGGAATACCCAGAGGTTTTGAGATGCTACGGAGGGAATGGCCAGGAAATATAAATGACTCCTGCTGTACACACACACAGCATTAACTTTAAGGGGTTTGCCCACCTTTAAATTAACTTTTAGAATGAAATAGAGAGCAATATTTTGAGGCAGTTTGCAACTGGTTTTCAATTTATTATTTGTGTTTTTTGAGTTATTTAGCTTTTTATTCAGCAACTCTCCAGTTTGCAGTTTCAACAGTCTGGTTGCTAGGGTCCAAATGACCCTAATAACCATGCTTTTATTTGAATAAGAGACTGAAATATGAATAAGAGAGGCCTGAATAGAAATATGGGTAATAAAAAGTAGCAATAGCAATACATTTGTAGACATACAGAGCATTTGTTTTTTAGATGGGGGTCAGTGACCCCCCATCTGAAAAGTGGAAAGAGACAGAAGAAGGCAGCAAACACATCTTTATGGCCCGCTAACTAACTACTAGCTGAATCGTTGTTCAACAGCACAAATAAATTCAATTCAAATTAAATTCAAACTAGCAGACAAACTTTTGTATTTGTGGCACTAAATGCTCATTTATAATTTACTTGTCCCTGCCCATAATTACTACATCCAAAGAAAACTGTAGCACACCGATCAAACTTGTCTTGTGAAGAAAAGTGTTTTTATTGGCTCACGGCAGACATAAAGTTTGGCAACGTTTCGGGCCACGCAGGGCCCTTTATCAAGCCTAAACTTACATTCAAAGTACTGTGTTAAATACCAAAGAAAAAGAGGGAGGAGTGGAAAAACAATGGTAGTGATCCTTCACGGATTGGTTAAGATTCAATGCTAATATACATAATTAATTGATAAATTTGAATAATGGAGTGACACATGTGAATAATTTAGTGAATCCTCAGAGATAGGTTAAAATTCAAACCCTGCATACATAATTAGTGCAATAATCACAGACCATTATGTGTGATTGGAAATTTTTTGTGCACCCATATAATAAAATATCCATAAAAAGTCCATAAATAGCAAAAACAAAAAATAGTATGAACATTATGACACAAGTGTAAAAAAGTTACATATGAAAATACTATCACCTTAAAGTGCATATATGTATAAAAATTAATTTGTAATTCCCAATCAGGGAGAATATGAATGAATGAACTGAGGCGCAATCACGGTACTTTAACTGCATACTCAGCCCATTTTTCTCCCCAATAATCTTGGGTTATGCAGATGATGGTACCCGCACTCAGAAGGTTCATTCAAGGACCTTAAAAAGACAAAAATTGTTCGTTAGAATACATATGTATACAACATAGTAGATATTTCAAAAAACCAGCACTGGTAAAAAGTCTGCCTACCTACTGATAAATAAACATAGATGGGGTATAGTCTTTATTCAGGCCCCTCGGCCACACTGTGTCCAACCTATGGATCCACTGCATTTCTAATTTTTGTAATGCTAGCAGTCTATTGCCCCCTCTCCTCTGAACTGGAACAGAATCAATTATTTGAAATTTTAATTGACTAATTGCATGTCCTGCGGATCGAAAATGTGCCGGTACAGGTAGAGAAGTTTGTCCTGTGCGAATAGTAGATTTGTGTTTAGAGATACGATCTCTAATCCTCTGGGTTGTTTCCCCTATATATAGCAAACCGCACGGGCATTTCAATAAATAAACAACATATGTAGATTCACATGTGTAGTACTGTTTAATTTTATACTGCTTACCAGAATGGGGATGATTGAAAGTATTCCCTTTAATTATTGAATTGCATTGACAGCAATGTAGACAAGGAAAAGTTCCAAATTTAGGCCTTTGTAAAAATAAGCATTTCTGCGATTTTAGGCTGCCAACATCAGCTTTGACTAAACAATCTTTCAAATTCCTTGCCCTTTTGTAGGCCAACATTGGTGGTAATTGAAAACTTGGGACTTCTGTCAGTCAGGATTGTAACAGATGCCAATGTTTACGTATGATGTTCCCAATTTGTTTACTTGCCGTATTATACCGGCTTACAAAGGCTATCCTTATGCTTTGGCACATTGGCAATTAACAATTCCTGTCTGGTTTGCTGGTGCACCTTCTCTAAATTGTTCTTTAAAATCTGTTTAGAGTAGCCTCTAGCACCAAACCGATCCACCATTTCTTTTAAATAAAAGTCACAGTCCTTTGAATCACTTACAATTCGCTTCACCCTCATAAATTGCGAGTAAGGAAGAGAATTTTTTAAAGCATCAGGATGGAAACTGGCAAAATGCAATAAATTGTTTTTATCAGTCACCTTCCTATATAATTCAGTTTTAAGTATGTTTCCATCCTTGACCACTTTTACATCCAAAAAATTGATGGAAGTTGGATTAAAATCCATTGTAAATTTTAAAGTCTCTTCTATACCATTGGGAAAAGGATGAAAGGCATTTAGGCTCTCTAAGTCACCATCCCAGATCAGCAAAAGATCATCAATGTACCGCAGATACAACGTACAATGAGATCTAAATAGGGAATTTTTATATATTACCTCCTCCTCAATGTGGGCCATATACAGATTTGCATAAGAGGGAGCTACGTTGCTACCCATAGCGGTACCCCTCTGTTGTATGTAGAAATTGTCCCCAAATAGAAAATAATTTTGATGCAACACTAACTACTAGCTGAATCGTTGTAGACTCCATTGCATCTTCCAGATTCTCTATCCAAATAGTCATGGCTTTAGCAACAGAAATCTGAGCTACTGCAGGTCTGTAAAGTGCTCCAGTGGCAAGAAAAAGCCTTCTCAAATCTGTTTCCATCCGACGATAATTTCTTCCTTCTGTCTTTATCATCGCTGAGAGGGAATACCCAGAGGTTTTGAGATGCTACGGAGGGAATGGCCAGGAAATATAAATGACTCCTGCTGTACACACACACAGCATAAACTTTAAGGGGTTTGCCCACCTTTAAATTAACTTTTAGAATGAAATAGAGAGCAATATTTTGAGGCAGTTTGCAACTGGTTTTCAATTTATTATTTGTGTTTTTTGAGTTATTTAGCTTTTTATTCAGCAACTCTCCAGTTTGCAGTTTCAACAGTCTGGTTGCTAGGGTCCAAATGACCCTAATAACCATGCTTTTATTTGAATAAGAGACTGAAATATGAATAAGAGAGGCCTGAATAGAAATATGGGTAATAAAAAGTAGCAATAGCAATACATTTGTAGACTTACAGAGCATTTGTTTTTTAGATGGGGGTCAGTGACCCCCCATCTGAAAAGTGGAAAGAGACAGAAGAAGGCAGCAAACACATCTTTATGGCCCGCTAACTAACTACTAGCTGAATCGTTGTTCAACAGCACAAATAAATTCAATTCAAATTAAATTCAAACTAGCAGACAAACTTTTGTATTTGTGGCACTAAATGCTCATTTATAATTTACTTGTCCCTGCCCATAATTACTAATCATGGCAAAGCTTCTCATTTCTGGTTTTAGGGCAATGCCATATGCATAGCACAAGGCCCATCTATCAACTTAAAGGCTTGCTCACCTTTATGTTAAATTTTAGTATGCTATAGAATGGCTAATTCTAAGTAACCTTTTTTTATTATAGTCTTGGAAATATTTGCCTTCTTCTTCTGACGGTTTCTAGCTTATAAATAGAGGTTAGTGACCCCATCTAGAAAACATGCTCTGTAAGGCTACAAATTCATTTTTATTGCTACTGCTGAAAAAAAGCTAAATAACTCAAAAACCACAAATAATGCAAAATGAAAACCAACTGCAAATTGCCTCAGAATATAATTCTCTGCATCATACTAAAAGTTTAAAGGTGAATATTGATTGGGGCATTAAGTTTTCAGTTAAAAACACAGAACAGAAATGGTTGTCATTTAAAATGATATTAAATCATTACTGTTCTCAATTTATTCCCTTAAAGGGGTTGTTCACCTTCGTAACAAAATGACAAATCTAACAGTTCACATGAATAGAACAAACTTTTCCATAGAAATAGTTAACAGAAAAGGTAAAGTTCAAGAGATATTCACCTCAGAAGTGTCCCTGTACTAATCCTTCAGTTCCACACAGACCCTGTGCTGGGAGGGGGTCACTGACCCCCAAAAACACTACAGTGTTCACTTCCTCTTCCTTATATGACATCACACATTGTACTGGCAGCTAATTTAACTCCTATTGGCTATGTCTGCTGTCAATCTGCCACTGCTTCCTGTGCTGGGCTGTGCTGGGGAATTTGAGCAGCATTCAAGTACTGAAGAGAAACTGTTACAAGTTTGTGAGAGGGAGGGGGAGTGTGGGCTGTGTACTGCAGAGACTTCAACTGTGCAGATGGGGGGATCGAGGTGCTTGGGACCTGGAGTTTTACGGATAATGGGTCTTTCCATAATTTGGATCTTCATACCTTAAGTCTACTAGAAAATCATGTAAACATTAAATAAACCCAATAGGCTGGTTTTGCTTCCAATAAGGATTAATTATATCTTAGTTGGGCTCAAGTACAAGCGACTATTTTATTATTACAGAGAAAAAAGAAATCATTTTTAAAATGGATACTATGGGAGATGACACTTGTACTTTCCAGAAATATATTATTTGGGGGGGGGGGCATGTATTATTTTGTGTATTTACCTCATAAAAAATCATTATTCAGCAGCTGACTATTTGTATGAGCTTGAGGCTTTCCAAATGAGTTGAATTTTTGTGCATAAAGTAAAATATTTTTCTGGTATAGATCCCTATAACATGAAAAATATAACTTTTTAATTTTTTGGTATTTAGAGCTCTAAATCTTGTTCCAGAAGTGGAACACTTAAACACTTAAAAAAGGTATCGTTTTCCTAGGTAAATTACTGCCCCGCCGCCGGGAGAGCGCACAAAATCACTTAGGGTTTCCACCTCACCCTTTTAAAACCAAACACATATGAAATCCACAGCCTGCATGGCTAATTAGCAATTCATTTAGATGCATGATACATGGCTGCACAGAAATCAGTTCAGTCTGCAGCGTCTCAATGAGTTGATAATTAGCCATGTAGGCTGTGGATTTCATATGTGTTTGGTTTTAAAAGGGTGAGGTGGCAGCCCTACTGTCCCTGATAGATGTGTAAGTTACATACGTTTCTAAGCAAGTCAGTGCTGGTTTTTGTTACAATTTTGTAAATAACTGACATTATGCTTAATGCCAAAGGTATTAAAAGATAAAAATATAGAAAAGCCAGTATTTATTCCCAGAAAAGTTTGCACCCCTTTGGCACTCCATTCAGTTTTAGTCTAGGCAGATGGAGAGTGCCAGAATTGGGAGAACATTGTTGCTCCTTCCTTTTCTGCAGTATTTGTCTGCATGGCTGTGTGATTGTTTGTTGCAAGGCAGGTTTGTTTATATGCTGCGTCTGTTAACCTCTGCCATTACAATTGAGTAATCAACCAATGATCATTCACATTATGTGACTGGTTACAGTTCACAAGCACCCAATAAATAACTAGGAGGAGGGCAGTATCAACATCCAATAGGAAACAAGTAAGGGCAAAGCCTGGGCATGAAGATGTCATCATATAGGAAGTTCTTGGTGTGTCAGGTTCAAAATAGGCCACTCCCATCACATCAGAAAACTGGTCAGAGAGACAGGAGAAGGACTGAGTTAATAGGTTTATACCTATTTTTATAAATTAGCTTTTACAATGGCATTTTTACTTTTTGTTATGGAAAATGGTTTTTCTAACACATTGAGAGCATTGTTAGTGGTTTCATAAGATTTGTACATTGAAGGTGAACAACCCCTTTAAGGAGTAAATGTAGAAGCTCTAAGAATCATCCTATGTGGCTTAATACAGAAGTAAAGAAGTTAATAGGAAAGACGAGAAAGGCATGTAAAAACTACAAATCTGTTGGGACAGAAGCTGCATTTAATGAATATAAACACTGTAATAAATGTTGTAAATCAGCAATCCGGAAGGCAAAGAAAGGAAATGAAGAGTTAATTGCGGTGGAGACGAAAACTAACCCTAAAAAGTTTTTTAAATATATTAATAGTAAAAAGATGCGGGTTGAGAGTGTCACTCCTTTAAATAATGCTACCAGTATGGTTGTAACAGATACAGAAAAGACAAATGTGCTAAATCAGTTCTTTTCATCAGTGTATACAATAGAGGAGTATGAGTTCCCAGGCTCACTTTATAGCTGCACTAATGGCTCAGCTCAATCTAGTCAGTGGCTGACTCAGGATATGATTCATAAAGCTTTAATAAAAATTAATGTAAACAGGCTCCAGGGCCTGATGGCATACACCCTTTGGGTTCTAAGAGAGCTTAGTTCAGTTTTAGACCAGCCCCTATTTCTGATTTTCTCAGATTCACTTTCATCTGTATAGTGCCTATGGATTGGAGAAAATCTGATGTTATTCCAATATTTAAAAAGGGATTACGATCTCAGCCTGGCAATTAAAGGCCAGTAAGTTTGACATCTGTGGTGGGCAAATTATTTGAAGGCTTGTTAAAGGATCACATTCAAAATGTTGTCCTAGTCAATGGCATTATGAGCAGCAATCAACATAACTTTAGGATAGCTCATGTCAGACAAATTTGATTGCTTTTTATGATGAGGTAAGTAAGATGTTGGACAGTGGGGAGGTAGTAGATGTGATCTATTTGGATTTTGCCAAAGCGTTTGATACTGTGCCCCACAAACGACTGCTTTCTAAACTAAGGTCTGTTGGGCTTAATGAAGTAGTTTGCACATGGATAGGAAACTGGCTACAGGATCAGGTACAGAGGGTGGTTGTTAATGGTACATTCTCTACTTGGAGTAAGGTTCTTAGTGGGGTCCCTCAGGGCTCGGTATTGGGTCCTCTTTTATTTATTTAACTTGTTCATTGATGACTTAGGGGAGGGTATTGTAAGTAATGTATCAGTGTTTGCAGATGACACAAAACTATCCAGCCCAATTAATTCCATCCAGGATGTGGCATCCTTGCAACAGGATCTTGACAAACTGGCAATCTGGGCAGCTAAGTGGCAAATGAGAGTCAATGTTGATAAATGTAAAGTCATGCACCTGGCATGTAAGAATATCCAAGCCACTTATACCCTTAGTGGGACTGCACTAGGCAAATCCATTATGGAAAAGGACATTGGAGTCCTTGTAGATGATAAACTTGGCTGTAGCAAGCAATGCCAGTCAGCAGCATCAAGGGCAAATAAGGTCTTGAGCTGTATTGAAAGGGGTATAGAGTCACGGGAGGAGGGGGCCATTCTTCCACTGTATAGAGCACTTGTAAGGCCCCATCTAGATTATGCTGTACAGTTTTGGTCTCCATCACTCAAACAGGACATTATTGTATTAGAGAGGGTACAGAGAAGGGCAACTAAGCTGGTAAAAGGCATGGAAAATCTTAGCTATGAGGAAAGACTGGCCAAATCGGGGATGTTCACGCTGGAGAAGAGGCGTTATATGATAACTTTATATATAACTGACACGAGGTCACCCATTCCGATTAGAAGAAACGAGGTTCCGCCTAAATATTCAGAAGGGGTTTTTTACAGTGAGAACTGTGAAGATGTGGAATTCTCTCCCTGAATCAGTTGTACAGGCTGATTAGATAGCTATAAGAAGGGGCTGGATTGCTTTTTATCAAGTGAGGGAATACAGGGTTATGGGAGATAGCTCATAGTACAAGTTGATCCAGGGACTAGTCTGATTGCCATTTTGGAGTCAGGAAGGAATTTTTCCCCATCTGAGGCAACTTGGAGAGGCTTCAGATGGGTTTTTTTTGCCTTCCTCTGGATCAATAAGCAGTTAGGCAAAAAGCTGAACTTGATGGACGTGTGTCTTTTTTCAACCTTACTTTGATTACTATGTTACTATGAATAACCCCTTTAAAAATATTATTTAGTTGGCAAACAACAAAATAATGATTTTCATCTAATATGTAATGCTTTTTAACTTTATATATTTTTTAAACACTACTTATAAAAAAAAGCTAAAGATTTGCAATGAATTGAACCATTGGGTTAACTATAGAGAAAAGAGACCCTGCGGTTGTTGGGGAACAGGGGGGCCTGGTCTATGGGTCTGCTTTCTCTATAGCATTAAAATCTCCCCTCCCTGCTGCTCAACTTCTTTAAAGGGGAACTAAAGTCTAAAATAGAATAATGCTAGAAATGCTGTATTTTGCATACTAAACATAAACTTACTGCACCAGAAAGCTAATAAAACAAATGGTTTATGTTTTCAAAGTTGGCAACAGGGAGCTGTCATCTTGTACCTTTGTTAAATATCTTTGCAAGACCACGCACATGCTCAGTGTGGTCTGGGGTTCAGTTGGGAGGTTAAGCTTAGGGATCGTCATTAATTATCAAAACAGCACAAGTCAAATGATATCTGCCATAGAAACCAAGCAACACTGATTAATTATCAGAAAATGCAGACTGCACTGAGCCTAACTGCACTGTGTATACAAACAAAGCTGCTCAAGGTCAGGGAAGCAAGGTGGGGGGCTCCCCCCTGCCATTTGAAAGTATGATCCTCCTGCCGTTTGTAAGTATGATTCGTTTCCCTGCTGAGCAGTTAGGGACCATGTTTCCTATATGCAGCTGTCAGAGCAAGTAAAACGAAGGGGGAATTGCACTGCATACAGTCAAGTTTATTATAAAAATGGTACACATTTTTTAATTAAAGTATATTGGAGATTGGGAAATGGGATTTTACCTTTAAATGGTGGTGCGATCACTCATGCAAAAGCATGTGGCTGGGGTGGGAGGGTTGCGGCGCTGAATTGAATAAAATGCAGCTACCAAATAGGGGAATGTACCCAAAAGCTGGCTTATGAAGTCCTACCAGAAATAAATTGTCCCCTGCAATTTTGCCAAAAAAAACCCAAACATTAATTATTCCATAAACTGCTATTTATTTTTCAAAACATATTCAATGAAATTACCTGACTAATAGTTATAAAGTATAGTAATAAAATTGTCAGTACCATTTTTTTCAATAAATTACATCCTTATTTAGATATTTTATAATATGTCTCTGTATTGATTTAAATATGTATTATTGCTTGCTGTGAAGCTTGCTTACCAAGCACATTGGATATAAAAATAAAGTATCTTATCCAAATAAGTACACATGTAAGAGTTTGCCTTATTGTCCCCCATACAATATATTTTTAAAGGTTTATGTGCTCTTTGTGAGCCATTTGGAGATGTTACCAGCCTTCCTGTCATTCTATTTTTTGGGGAGAAAAATTTGTATGTATCGAATACTAATCAAATACGATTCAAATTTTCGGGTTGGAACCAGTCGGATATTAGATATTTTTTTATATTTTTTTATTAAATAACCTCCCAGTCAGAGTATATAAATTTTGAAAAAACCTTTGATAAATGGGCCTCTAAATGGCAGTGTGTTGGGAGTTTCCTTAATTGAGAAGGATTTAGGGTTTTTTGTAGATAACAAATTCTGGGCAGTGTCAATCTGTGGCTACAGAAATATAATTTGCCTCTTTATAGGACCCCTGTAAGGCCTCATCTGGAGTATGCAGAGCAGTTTAAGGATCCAGTCCTTAAGAGGGATATAAATGAGCTGGAGAGAGTGCAGAGACGTGCAACTAAACTGAGATGGAAGATTTAGGAGTAGATTTATCAAAATGCGAGTTTAGAGCTTAATAAAAAAAACATTCATCCATGCTCTATCCATTCCCATTGGAATTTTTGAACCATATTTATCAAATGATGAGTTTTAACTTTCACCCACTGATAAATAACATTCTAAAAATCCTATAGGAATGAAAAGAACATGGGTGAGTTTTTATTAAGCTTAATCACATTTTGATAAATCTACCCCTTGTTGGGTGTTGGGTGCTGACCGTGACATTATCACTGGCCCCTGCTGCCCCTTCCACCCCGACAAATTCAATGGGGACAGATCAAATTTTTTTGTGTTCCAAGAGGCATGCAAATTATACCTCAGCTTTTTTTCCCACACTTTCACTACTGGCGAAGAAAAAGTGAGGTTCGTAATGACCCTACTACAGGGTGATCCCCAAATTTGGACTCTCAGATTGCCCCTCTCAGATCCTGCCCGTTTTTCCCTTGATTCATTCTTTAAAACCATGGCTGTACTTTATGATGACCCGGATCGTGCCCGCGATTCGTAAATTGCGATAGGGGATGCAGAGGTGTATTGCACGAGTTCCGCCGGTGGGCAGTGGAAACTGGGTGGAACGACATGGCACTTCGCAGCCAGTTCCGTATTGGGCTGTCTGATTCTTTCAAAGATAGCTTGATAAATTACCCTTTATCTTCCAACATGGATGATCTCATGTCACTTGCCATCCAGGTAGATAGGAGGCAGAGGGAAAGAAGGGGTGAAAGGGGTTCTTCTTTGCATTCTGGGTTTACCAATGTTAAGTATAACTTTTCTAATGTGGTGTCCAATGTTAAGTCCCCTAACCCTTCTATGCTTCACCCTCAGGAGGAACCCATGCAATTGGGCATATCCCATCTGACCCCTGAGGAAAAAGCCCACAGGCGTTCCCTTGGTCTTTGCATTTACTGTGGGGAAAAGGGTAATTTTCTGAATCTATGTCCTAAGAGGCCGGGAAACTTCCAAGCCTAAATGGACAGGGGGAGCTCCATTTGGGTGCAGAAGTTTCCTCTCCCCAGTCTACCTCTAGGATTTTGATACCTGTTAAACTTACCTGGCCTACGGGCTCTGTCGTGGTTTCCGCTTTTGTGGATTCAGGGGCGGAGGGATGCTACCTTTGTGGCAAAATTTGGTATTCCTTTAACCCCTCTAATTCCTCCTATGAGGATTTTGCCCGTTGATAAAAAACCATTAGGGTTAGGCCTGGTAACTAAAAAATCTGTGTTCCTTTCCACGTGCACTGATAATCTTCACTGTGAGAGGTTAGCCCTTTATATTATTGAGGGTGCGTCTTCTCCTCTTATTTTGGGGTTACCTTGGCTTCAGACCCATAATCTTCATATTGACTGGGTATCGGGGAAGATTCTTCAATGGGGTCTTAAGTGTGGTGGTTCATGTATTCCTCAGGTGGTGGCAACTACTTCTTTAGAAGGTTTACCTGCAGCATATGCTGAATATGCTGACGTATTTTCTAAGAAAGCTGCAGAGACCCTACCCCCACACAGGCAGTATGACTGCCCTATAGATCTAATTCCTGGGTCTACTCCCCCTCGGGGTAGAACATACCCTCTTTCCTTGCCGGAGGCCCAGGCAATGAAAGAGTATATAAAGGACAACCTTGAAAGAGGGTTCATCAGGCCTTCAAGTTCCCCTGCGGGGGCGGGCTTCTTTTTTGTTGGGAAAAGATGGTGGTCTGCACCCCTGTATAGATTATAGGGGTCTCAATAAGATCACCATAAAAAAAACGCTATCCCCTCCCTTTAATTTCTGAATTGTTTGACCAGGTTAAGGGTGCTAAGATATATTCCAAGCTTGATTTTAGGGGGCGCTTATAACCTCATACGTATTAGGGAAGGGGATGAGTGGAAAACTGCATTTAACACCAGGGACGGCCACTACAAATATCTTGTAATGCCCTTTGGTCTCTGTAACGCACCCGCAGTGTTCCAAGAATTTGTCAACGACATCTTTCGGGACCTGCTGGGGATATTTGTAGTGGTCTATCTTGACGATATTTTAATTTTCTCCTCTAACTTGGGTGAACATGTTCATCAGACTCAGGGAGAATGATCTTTATACAAAACTGGAGAAATTTATCTTTGAGGTTACTTACGTTCAGAATTTGAGATCCAGGAGTTCCTCGATTCCCGCCTCGTACGAGGTAAACTTTAATATCTTACAAAGTGGAAGGGCTTTGGTCCTGAGGAGAACTCTTGGGTCTCAGTAGAAGACATCAAAGCTGACCGCCTCAGGAAGCAATTCCACACCGATTTTCCTGGTAGGCCTGGGGGTCCAGTGGCCCCCCCTAGAGGGGGAGGAATGTAATGGCGGCTTACCCTGGGGGACCGCCACGCCGGTCTTTTCCTGCTGATATGCCGGTCAACTAAGGGCGTGCGCGTCTCTGCTCTTTTATAGGCACAGGATATCAGCGCACAATGGCGCGAAGCCTTATTGTATGGTATTAGGTCAGCTCTGGGCTATTTCTCACACTACGGGGCATATTTATCAAGGGTCGAATTTTGAAGTGTTAAAAACTTTGAAATTCGACAATCGAAGTATTTTTTAATTGAATTTGGCCATATTTTAATTGAATTTGGCCATATTTGGTCGAAGTCAAATCGTTCGATCGTACGATGAAATTCTTCGAATAAAACAATTCGAACTATTTAATTGATCGATCAAATCATTTTACTTTGACTTCGAAAAACTTAGCCCCATAGGCTAACATAGCAATTCGGAAGGTTTAAGATGGCGAAGTGTCGAAGTCAAACTTTTTTAAAGAGACAGTACTTCGATTTTCAAAGTCAAACTTTTTTACTTCGAATCTAAGTCGAATTTAGGCCTATTCAATGGTCGAAAGTATCCAAAAAATAGTTCGAAATTCAAAGTTTTTAATCTCGAAAATTCACTTCGACCCTTAGTAAATCTGCACTTCAGCATCTTGATAACTATTCAAATGTGCATTGTGGAAGTGCACTGGCCATTCACTGTGCCTCAGTGGGATAGTTTCTGAGACTTTTTGGGGTTTAATATTTCCAGCAAGGGTCCTGAGATGGATCCAGGCAAGGTAAGAGCTGTACTGGATTGGACCCAATCATTGCGTGCTACCCAAAGGTTCCTAGGGTTTGCAAATTACTATTGTCAGTTTATTAAAAAAAAATCCCTAATTGTGGCCATTACTGATTTGACTAAGAAGGGTGCTGACCCCAGCATTTCGCCTCATGAAGCTGTACATGCTTTTGACTTCCTCAAAAAGGAATTCAGTTCTGCCCCTATTCTTCCACACCCCGACACTGCACTTCCTTTTATAGTAGAGGTAGATGCTTCTGAAGTTGGGGCAGGGGCAGTCCTTTCTCAAAGGCATCCAACAACCAACAAAGTGCATCCCTGTGCAATTTTCTCCTGCTGAGATCAACTATGATATCGGGAATAGAGAATTGTTGGCTGTTAAATGGGCCTTTGAGGAATGGCGGCATCTGCTGGAGGGAGCAAAACATGTGATCACGGTTTATACTGATCATAAGAATCTTCTGTACATTGAGTCGGCCAAGCGACTAAATCCAAGGCAGGCTAGATGGGCGCTGTTTTTCACCAGGTTCAATTTTTCTCCAACGTTTAGGCCTGGTTCCAAAGATACTAAAGCAGATGCACTCTCTAGAACAGTGATCCCCAACCAGTAGCTCGTGAGCAACATGTTGCTCTCCAACCCCTTGGATGTTGCTCTCAGGGTCCTCAAAGCACATGATTATTTTTAATAACAAGCTTGAAAGCAAGTTTTAATTGCATAAAAACTAAGTATAGTGCCAAGTAGAGCCTCTTGTACACTTCCACTCCACATAAGGGCTACCAAATAGCCCATCACATCCATTATTTGGCACCCCAAGGGACTTTTTCATGCTTGTGTTGCTCCCCAACTCTTTTTATATTTGAATGTGGCTCACGGTTTAAAAAGGTTGGGGACCCCTGCTCTAGAAGCTTCGAGTCCGATTCCTCAGAGTCTAGCGACTCGAGTGCATCCCCATCATCCCCAGGGAAGTAATTGTAGCAGCACTAGAATCTGACCTTTCCTCCTTATTGTCCCCTGTACAATCATCTGCTCCGATAGATACTCCCTCTGGGAGACTGTTCGTTCCACAGGAGTTAAGGGAACAAGTGTTGAAGGAGGTTCACGATTTTAAGATGGCGGGGCATCCGGGAATTATTAAGACGGTGTCTCTGTTATCCCGCTATGTCTGGTGGTCTTCTTTCAAACAGGATGCAAAGGCCTTTGTTAACTCCTGTCCGATCTGCCAAAGGTCAAAATCATCTCATAACTCTTCCCAAGGTCTGTTAATTGCTTTACCAATTCCAGAGAAACCTTGTCGATGGACTTCACTGTGGATTTGCCCCCTTCCCAAGGGAAGACTGTGATTTGGGTGGTGGTGGATAGGCTCAGTAAGATAGGCCATTTTATTCCCCTTCCACACCTCCCTTATGCTAAAACCTTGGCTGATCTATTCATTACTCATATTTTTAAGTTACATGGTTTTCCTGAAAATATTGTTTCTGACAGGGGGGTTCAGTTTGTCTCGAAGTTTTGGCGTGCTTTCTGTTCTTTAGTAGGTATTGAATTATCTTTTTCCACTGCGTATCACCCCCAAACCAACAGTCGAACTGAAAGGGTGAACCAATCTCTTGAGCAGTATCTCAGGTGTTATGTGTCTGACAATCAGTCCTCCTGGTCTGAACTGTTACCCTGGGCATAATTTGCATACAATAATGCTACCCATTCTTCCTCTGGGGAGTCCTCTTTCTTTATTGTCAATGGGTTACATCCTAAAGCTTTTTTCTTTTTCCGGTTCTGGTTCCTCTGTACCTACTGCTAACTCTTCTTTAGGTTTGGTCTCAGGTGCATGACTCTCTTGCTGCAGCTACATCTGCTCAAAAGAAAGCTGCTGATAAATCCCGTAGGGAAGCACCCAAGTATAAGATAGGAGACTCAGTGTGGTTATCCACCAAATATATTAAGTTTAAGGTTCCCTCTCTCAAACTGGGTCCCAGGTTCATAGGTCCATACCCCATCACTGCAATAATTAGCCCATCCTCTGTTCGTATTCAGTTACCTGCTAATTTTAAAATTTCTAATTCTTTTCATGTCTCCCTTTTGAAACCTGCCACTCATGTTCGTCATTTGTCTGTTCCTCCCTCAGTATTGGTTGAAGGTCAGCCTGAATTTGAGATCCAGGAGTTCCTCGATTCCCGCCTCGTACGAGGTAAACTTTAATATCTTACAAAGTGGAAGGGCTTTGGTCCTGAGGAGAACTCTTGGGTCTCAGTAGAAGACATCAAAGCTGACCGCCTCAGGAAGCAATTCCACACCGATTTTCCTGGTAGGCCTGGGGGTCCAGTGGCCCCCCCTAGAGGGGGAGGAATGTAATGGCGGCTTACCCTGGGGGACCGCCACGCCGGTCTTTTCCTGCTGATATGCCGGTCAACTAAGGGCGTGCGCGTCTCTGCTCTTTTATAGGCACAGGATATCAGCGCACAATGGCGCGAAGCCTTATTGTATGGTATTAGGTCAGCTCTGGGCTATTTCTCACACTACGGGGCATATTTATCAAGGGTCGAATTTTGAAGTGTTAAAAACTTTGAAATTCGACAATCGAAGTATTTTTTAATTGAATTTGGCCATATTTTAATTGAATTTGGCCATATTTGGTCGAAGTCAAATCGTTCGATCGTACGATGAAATTCTTCGAATAAAACAATTCGAACTATTTAATTGATCGATCAAATCATTTTACTTTGACTTCGAAAAACTTAGCCCCATAGGCTAACATAGCAATTCGGAAGGTTTAAGATGGCGAAGTGTCGAAGTCAAACTTTTTTAAAGAGACAGTACTTCGATTTTCAAAGTCAAACTTTTTTACTTCGAATCTAAGTCGAATTTAGGCCTATTCAATGGTCGAAAGTATCCAAAAAATAGTTCGAAATTCAAAGTTTTTAATCTCGAAAATTCACTTCGACCCTTAGTAAATCTGCACTTCAGCATCTTGATAACTATTCAAATGTGCATTGTGGAAGTGCACTGGCCATTCACTGTGCCTCAGTGGGATAGTTTCTGAGACTGTATAGTTGTTTTATTAGCTACACTAAATCTTTACAAACACAGGTGAAAAACTCGAATTGCCAGTATAAATTTATATTTTACTTTGTGAAGTTTTGCTTCTCTGGTTTTGCCTTCTGAGTGTCTATAAACCAAAATGTTTCAGTTATATTATACAGCAAGCATCCTTCATTTCCATGCCAGACATTTCAATTACTGACTCTTCAACAGAAATGGGTTGACTTCACTTACCTGGTGGTGGGTCATTTATATCCAAGTCAGCCAGAAGATCTACTATACCGCTATCGTCAAACACATCTTCAAGTGGGAAGCCCGTGTAACCACTATTATCTGCACAATACCTCAGAAACCTAGGCAAGTTGGGGAGAATTAATGAGTATTATGCCCAGGACCAAACTAAAAGCAGTGTGCATTAGCACACATAGCATGCCATCATCCAGGTTCACAGTCAAGTTTCCAAGCGTCTTCAAAGGGGTGCAATTTAAAGGGGGTGTTCACCTTTAAATTAACTTTTAGTATGATATAGAGAGTTCTATTCTGAGACAATCTGCAATTGGTTTGCATGTTTTACTATCAGTGGTTTTAAATTATTTACAGTAGCTTTTGATTCACAATAGGTTATGTATCATTCATGGCTGGCAGCCTGCTGGCCTGTGCATGGAGTCATCCTATGGTCTGCCCTGCATTGTCCTAAAGTGATCTCAATTCTGTATTTTACCTCAAATCCTTTGTCTATATAAAGGATTATGTAATGATGCCTTTATGGCCCTAAATAGGGGCATATTTTCCCCTGATGTTGAATGCTTTCCTATTAAATCTGGCAGCAGAGGTGGGGGGTTCCTCTATTGTTGCCTGGCGGAAGTGTTGGCATGTGCATGTGCTTTGCACCATGATGTCACATCTGCTGACGCCACATGGGGTGGGCTCACAGTTCTAGTGCTTAGGGCAGCACCAGAATACGCTACTGGCCCCCACATTGTTTGGTGGTAAAGACATCTGCACTCATGGCTTCCCCTTAGTTTAAAGGAAAACTAAATCTAAAAATCAACATGCTCTATTTGGCATACTTCACTGCACAAATAGGTTCAGCAACCCTATAACAGCAACCATACATGCCTTCAAAGCTTCAAGAAGTTTGTCATCTTAGATTTGTTAGGCCATCTTCTGAGTGCCAGTACTGAGTGTGCTCTGGACAGTTGCTTAAAAGCCAAGCTAGGGATTGTCAAAACCATCAATCAGAAAATCAGAGTTTTGACTGTCCTAAAAGCTGATGCCACTGGGTTGATTCTTTAATTCTAATGCAGATGCACGGTTTCCTGAGCTACCATGTAATGTATAAATTACATGTAATGTATAAATTATTCTTGTATTGTAACTTTTTCATAGTCATCCATGGCATTGCATTCATCACTGGGTAATCTCCCCTCTGGGCCAATGGACAGAACTTCCTCCACAAAGTTTAAAAGTCGGCTCCTCCTATTCTCCCCAATCTTTTTTTGTCCTGTCCAGAGGCCAGTGGATGGATGCAGGGTCATCAGACATATGACCAAGGAGGATTCCCAGCAGCAGGGGTTTTGTTCAGGCTCTCTCTCTTTCCCCTGGTTGGTTGCTGGAGGTCCTGAGACTCCCCAAAAACGGGGCTAGCTAGGGAAGGCCGGATCTGGCGATGAAGAGCTAGAGAGGCCAGCCATTACCTCCCCTGTTGGGGTTAGGTAGGCAAAAACGTCATCAGGTCTGAGCAGCAGCCGATGCAGTGGGGCAAGCCGAGAAGCCTGCAGGGGAGGCAGAGCGAGTGGCAAGTCAGCTGGTTATACCGGAAGGATAACAGTAAGTGCTAGTATTTCACAAATTAGCGGTATGGACGCAGAGGTGCTGGAAAGAAGGTCAGGCGCCCTTTTGTTTAAGGGCAATTCGGTCTGCAGTTCTAATGGATTTGGCTCCTAAAAATTGGAGTGGTAGCAGGAGCCATGTATGGGGCATAAAAACACAAGGCTTTGCATTCAATGTATGGGAGTATGCTGAGGCCAGACAGGGTCTTTTTAAGTGAGTGAGACTTCCTGTTGCTGCCATTTTGCTAGACGTTGCTGCAGTGTACAGCTGAAAGTCTAGTTTGTTGATCAGGTATGTGAAGGATTTGATTGTCCTTTTCACTATATGATCTATTACAAGAAGCACATATGGGTTTTTTTCTGTGCAGCAAGCCTATGGATCCGGGAATGCCGGGTAAACCACCTCACCCAAAGGGGAAAAAGTGAGTTTTTTTTAAAAAAAAGAGAGAGTTATCAGGCTGTTGTTAATATATATTATTATTTATACAGCCTTCCGGCCTCTGAAAAGAAAGACAAGTAAGGAAAAATCTATTCCTGTGGTACAAGTCCAGGAAGAACTTGGTAAGGCCACAGCTCAAGGAAACCAAGCTTTTGCAGAATCCCTGGCAGCAGTTATAATGCAAGCAGTAGTACAAGGTTTCCAGGAAGTCCCAAGTGCTAAAAAAAAGGCAAAAGACATTCATATTCCAGGCAGACCTAGTCCTTGACTGAAGTTTCGGAGGGAGAATTGTCTGATGTTTCGGAATTTCACTCCCCCCTAGGATCTGAAGAAGGGGAAATTGAGTCTGATGAGGTGTCAAATTTTGATTTGGCAGTAATATAACCATTGATAAAAGCTGTGCGTCAAACACTTACGTTTCCCATCTAAATTGACTTCAGCAGATAAACTCTTTCCTTCATTAAAGAAACGGTCAGTCTCCTTTCCACTACATGATAATTTCTACGGAATGGAATAAGACAGAAAAAAGACCACAAACAGCAGGGAAGTTTTATAAGAAATATCCCTTTGAAGATAAGATGCTAAATTTTGGGATGCCATGCCAAAGGTAGATGTGGCAGTAGTGAGACTTGCTTAAAAAACACTTTGCCGATGGACAATGCTGCGGTGTTCAGAGTACCAATGGAAAAACGCATGGAATTCAATCTGATAAAGGCATATGGTGCAGCAGGAGCCGCGTGTAGACCAGCAGTTGCACTTACGTCAGTCTCTAGAGCACTAAAGTTATGGCTATCAGATATAGAGGAAGCAGTCTCATCCATTGTGAAGAGACCAAAATTGCTAGAGATGTTAGCAGATTGCAAGACAGCTGTTGACTTTATGTCAGAAGCTTCAGTCAATTTCTTGCATTTCACAGCAAGGTCCATGGCACTTTCGGTAGCAGCAAGGAGGGCACTGTGGCTAAGGCTTTGGACGGCAGATGCTGCTTCAAAGTATAACTTGTGCCAACTTCCTTTTGAAGGAGAGATGTTCTTCAGAGAAAAACTAGATAAAGAAGATTTCCGGGGGTAAAAGTGTTTTTCATCCGCAAGAAAGGAAAGGTCAAAGAGGAAGATACGAACCTTCATATTCGGGGGATAAAGATAGACCTTTCAGATCATCAAGGCAGTATAGACCTGGAAGAGAATATTTTAGGCAGTCATCATGGAGGTCTGGTCGTCAGATTTCTAGAGGAAGTGTCAGGAGAGCCGGTGTTTTTTCTTCCGCAGCCTCTACGTCACAGCGACAATGAAGGTGTCTCAGCTCAGATGGCAGTGGGAACCAGATTTACACTTTTTGCTCAGATCTGTGCTGAAAATGTTCAAAATAAATGGGTACAGAACACAATTCAAGATGGATTCAGACTAGAATTTGCAGGCATACAAAAAAGAGACTATTTCTTAATGTCCTCATTTCAAAGCTCAGAAGAAAGTGTAAGTTTGGTTCAGGATTACACAAATCAACTATTCATGGTGAAAGGACAGTTTTTCAAGACAGTTTTTAGTGAAAAAAGCCTCAGGGGCACTGAGACCAGTGTTAGACATGAGGAGATTGAACCACTTCCTGCAGAGGAGAAGTTTCAAAATGGAATCATTGGGGTCTATCATTCAAGCCATCTCAGTCAGAGATTGGCTTAAAAAATATAGACTTAAAAGACACATATTTACACGTGCCTATATGCCCAGAACACAGGAAATATCTGAGATTTGCGGTTGGCAAAGTACATGTGCAGTTCAAATGTCTTCCGTTCGGATTGTCCCAATCGCCAAGAGTTTTTTCAAATGTCCTGGTGGCCCTCATAGCCGAGCTGAGAAAAGAGGGTATAGCTGTTTTTCATTACCTGGATGAATTTTAGTAACAGCAAGATCAGAAATAGAAGCCAAGCACTGCACAAGAAGAGTGCTACAGTTTCTTCAATTGCATGGTTGGATTGTCAATATGGAGAAGAGCAATCTATCTCCAACAAGATCCCTTGTGTTTCTCGGAGCATATTTTCAAACACAAGAAAATTTGATACGTCTCCCGCTCGACAAGCAAAAAAAACTTGCTCAAGCTATAAGACGTTTCAAGCACCAGGCAGTGGTAACAGTTCACCATTGTCTAAGAATTCTGGGCTTAATGTCCTCAACGATTCAAGTGGTGAAATGTAGGGATGTAGCGAACTGTTCGCCCGCGAACTAGTTCGCGCGAACTTCGACCGTTCGCGTCCGCCGAATGTTCGCGAACGTTTGGGAACGTTCGCATTTTGAGTTCACGTTCGATCGTTCGACCATTCGACCATTCGAATTCCTTCGACCGCTAAAAATCTAACGATTTCCATTCGTTCAAACGATTGTAAGCATTCGATCGAATGAAAATCATTCGATCGAATGGCTTCGATCGTTCGATTCGAATGAAAATCCTTCGATCGAACGATAAAATCCTTCGATCGTTCGAATCGAACGATTTTACCGGGTGTTCGAAGTTCACGAACTGTTCGCGAACGTTCGCATTTTTTGCCGGTGTTCGCGAACACCAAATCGGCAGTTCGCTACATCCCTAGTGAAATGGTCATTCAAGGCATTCAAGAGATCTGCAGAATTTCCTATTAAGGACAATATCCACAGATGAACAACACAAGAAGTTGATTTTGCCTCAAGAGGTAAGGAACAAGTTGATGTGGTAGTGTGTCCCAGAAAACGTAGAAAAAGGCATGCATCTGCAAGAACCAGATTGGACAGTCATAACAACCGATGCATCAGGTTCTGGTTGGGGGGCCCACATGGAAGACCAGTTCGCCCAGGGTTCCTGGGAGATGGGTCAAAGTTCGTCAAATGTCTTAGAGCTAAAAGCAATGAAAAAAGCCCTTTTTGCATTCAAAAACTCGTTGAAAGGAAGAAGCATAAAAGTAATGTCAGACAATATTACGGCAGTTGCTTATGTCAAAAAACAAGGAGGCACCAGAAGGATGGTGTTTTTAAAAGAAGCGGAAAAGATTTTTCAACGGTCAGCATTAACAGGAAAGAGTTGGGCTCTGGATCCATTAGTCCAGCGTTTCTTTAATGCACTAAGGAGAATAAAACCTTGCATTAAGAGAGAATATCTCCACCATGGGATTTGCCTTTCGTATTGGATGCTTTAACACGGGCTCCGTTTGAACCAATACAGGAAACTTCCTTTTGGAATATTACCTTGAAGGTCATTCTGTTGGTGGCAGTCACTTCAGCCTGTCGAGTGGGAGAATTATCTGCTTTATGTGTATCAGAACCCTTTACGGCAGTCTTCAAGGATAAAGTAGTATTACGACCTGCCTTTAAGATTCTCTCAAAAGTTGTGTCTAAGTTCCAGATGGATTTGGAAGTGGTACTTCCCTCATTCTGTCCGGCCCCAAAAACAGCATACTTTAGATTTGGTCAGAGCAATAAAAGTCTACCTGGAAAGAACAAGTCCATGGAGAAAATCAGACCATTTGTTTGTAATTCCCAATGGATACAAGAAAGGCCAAGCTCCGTCTAAGAGGACGATAAATTCTTGGATTATAGCGGCTATAGCTAAAGCATATAATACAGCAGGCAGGAAGGTTTCCCGGGGGATAAAAACCCATTCCACCAGAGCATTAGCAAGTTCCTGGGTGATGGAGGCAAAAGCTTCACCAAAAGCTTCACCAGAAATGATCTGTAGATCTGCTAGATGGTCGTCAGTCAAGACGTTCATAAAACATTATAGATTGGATGTTCTTGCATCGCAAGAAGCAAGATTTGGAAGAAAAGTCAATCAGTTGTACATTGACTAGGAAAACAGGAAAATTGTTTATTACTTGCCGTAATTTCTGTTTTCTGGTCACCATGGCAGCATTCACCAGGGATTCCCACCCTATGTGGACAAGCTTATAACGAAGATGGGTGAGTAGAGGAGGAGCTGACTTTTAAACTTTGTGGAAGAAGTCCTGTTCATTGGCCCGGAGAGGAGATTACCCAGTGGTGAATGCTGCCATGGAAGGTGACCATATTATATATACTGGGGGGGTTTATTTATCAAAATCCGAATTTATTTGACTATTTTAATGAAAAAAGTCAAACCAAACTAGAATTCATGATTGAACCTTATTTATTATTAAAAAATCAAGATTTTATCGAATTGGGGACAAAGACGAGCAAAAACCCGAATTATACGATTTTTTCTTACTTTTCCCCAAAAAGTCAAAATTTTTTGGACTTTTGTCCGTAAATTTCTTTTCTTCTAGTCCCGACATGTCAGTACACATGGGGCATTGCCCCTCCCAGACCTGGAGGTAGGACCTATAACATAGCCAATCAAAATGAATCATGACCTATAAGACCACATGACTTCCTCCTCACCACAGTTATACTTTTGCCATAGCAGTACAGTAACCAAAATAAATTGGGATGGGAAACCCTGTACTGACATGTCGGGACTAGAAGAAAAGGAATTTACGTCAAGTAGGTAAGTAAAATTCTCTATTTCTTCTACGTCCCTCCATGTCAGTACACATGGGATCTACCAAGCCATGCCCCGAAAACAAGGGGTGGGAATAACCAACATAATGCAAAAACCAAACTGATGCTAAGGAGGCCCTGAGAAAAGGCCAGCATCACATCTATCCAACAGGGGAGCTGATAAAATGTATATCTCCTGAAAAGGGTAGATAAAAGGCACAAAAACATGAACAACATGTCCTAGGACATGGTAAACCATTGACAACAAGAGCTACAAAACCAACCACTAAATTACAGAGACCAGCACTTGAGGATCAAGCATTGCAGATTAAGAATAAACATATTCTGCTTAAAAAGGTTCCCTCAGTGACTAGAGGGATACCTGCAATATGGTTATGTGACAAAACCCCACCTGGGGAAGAACAAAAATCCTGCAACTGTTAAAACAAAAAGGTGCCCTAGGACACAACCAGAATGATGGCAATAGCCATCTCAGAACTAAAACACCCTAGAAACCACCAGGAAATCAATCAGAAACTAAACACAACTTGGATGCATCGATCACCAGTGCTGGAGAAATACACGATCCTCAGCAATAGCAAGTGGTCCTAAAAAGACTTGGCCCACATTAGCCTAGTCCTGCAGCTTAATTGAAGCAGCTCAAACCAGTGCTGACCGGAGTCAACTCCACACCAGAGATCAGTCCAAGATCCACCAACTCCAAGCTAATAATACCTAATGAAGACTTAACTAAATGAACACCAACTCTGGGTTATCCTAAATCAGCATATCATTGTAACCTTTGTAGAGCCATGCTGGTACAGCCCAGTAGCTCCACCAACCACCAAATCTAAACTGGGCATACAACAGCACAAGGATAAGCTGCTGAACCAACCAATGTGACTTAAAGCCATCTACCAGTAAGCTATGCTGTTGCCCCAGCCAACTGCTACACAAGCAAGCAATGGGACCCAAGCCAATTACAGTTCTAGAAAACACCCACAAAAGCTGAGGCCACTACAGCTCAAGCTGCACAATGATACAGTTTATGCAAAAACTGAACCATATCTGTGACCATACATAGAAGCTACTGAACCAGCCAACAGCTGGGGTCACAATCCAAAATCAGGCATGCCAGAAGCTTGTAGCCTACAAACACTGGTACCAACCAGCAATGATGCACAATCCACTGGCAGAGAGCCAGCCACCATTCATGCAAACCAGTGGTGGACCAGCCAGCTATTATGTATTCCAACATAGATGTGCAAGGCCATTGTCACACTAGCAGGCCAAGATGCCCGTCAGCTGAAGCGTATGCAAAACACCAGAGTGGAATTCTAATACACAAGCAATAGTACATAAGCCAGCTATTGTGAGTGCCACACTTGGGGACAAGGTCACCGACTGCACTGGCACTTGACACAAAAGTCAATTTCCATACATGCAACAACGGAGCACAAGCCAGTTGTTGAACTTGCAAAACCCTGGTCCACAAGCCAGCCTTATTGATAATAAACAGTGCCATACAAGACCAAAAACAATGCATGTAAGGCAGAAGCAAGGTTAGCTGTAAGCCGACAACATATGACCAACATCAGCTGCTGAATACCAATCAGCAACAAAATTAGCTATGGGCTGTGAAACTCAGAGCAAACACCAGCTGATGGTACAACCCATGCTAGATCCAACCAAATAGTCAATCATGCCTACTGCTGGTGTAACCAGAACCATGCCTGCAAGGATTGTAGACAAGACAAAACCAATGGCTGTTGTCCTGCCAAGGATTGCCGCAAGGCAAACAGACATGCCCACCAAGGGCCACAGCAATAGTAACCATGCCTATCAGCCGCCACAGCCTGGCTGATGACCTATGCATCATAGGTCACAGCCAAGACTGGCAGCCACAAGCCCCCAAGGACTATAATAAAAACTAGTGGCCACCTTAGCCAAGGGCCATAGAAAAGGCCAACAGCCCAAGAACCCTGGTAAAAGGCAAGCAAGCACCTAAGTTAAGGGCCATGAAAACAGGCCCGCAGCCATAATAACCCAGGTAAAAGGACAACCAAACAAATGTGCCAAGGGTAAAAGACCACATGAGCCAAAGGCTCATGCAACAGGCCAGCAGTACAAGGGCCCTTGTAAAAGGCCAGCAGACCCAGGAGGACCATAGTAAAAAGCCATGGACCAAAACAAGGGCTCTAACCCAAGCCAAGGGCCATAATGAAAGCCAGAGGCCACACAACCACAGCTCCCTGGCGAGATGCCCGAGGCCACGCAAAGGGCCATAGACTACAAGCTGGCTTCAAGCATGTTAAGGTGCCAATAGACATAACAGTAAGTGCCCTTTAATCGACCAACAATTAAAGAAGGGAAACATACAGTCACAAAAACTCAGTAGATGTAGTATAACTACAACTCCCAAAACTACAAAAACCACCAGATGGGAATAGAATGTCTAAGAGAAGGCCTACTTCACACAAAAAGACACCATATAAATCAGAACACTGCCTGTTAAGTGTGGAAACATCATAGGAAAAAATGGGGTACAATGCTGCTACAGCAGAACAAACCCCTAGCTGGTCCTGGAAATACCAGGTGTAATAAGAGCACACTTGCCTACTGTGTCTGCACAGAGAACTCGGGCTCACAAACCTAAGACCTCAGATGACATCAATACAAGAAGTCAGAGGAACACAGGCACCTAACCAGGTAATATGCGCTAGACAGTAGGAATAATCCAGGCAGATCCTTGGTGGCAGGCTGCTTCTTAGGAGCAGACTCAGGGGCGTAACTGCAGAGGAAGCAGACCCTGCGGCTGCAGGTGGGCACAAAAGGTATAGGGACCCATGAGGCCCAAATAAAGAGCAATTTCAATATGTATTGGTAAAAAAGCACAACCTCTGGATATGTTAGGGGCCCTAAAATGAATTTGCTGTGGGGCCCAATGACCCAATGCGGTTACAGCACTGAGCAGACTTAATGTAAGGAAGGAAGGAAGGGGCTACCATACTGCTTCAGCAGTGCAAGCCTCCAGCCAACCCTGCAAGCACCCAGTGTAATAAAAGGCAAGTATAACCTCTGTGTCTGCACAGAGGACAATAGAAACAACAGTAGCAAACTGAGGAGTATCTGCACCTTACCTGATAGCAATGAAAAGTCCGCAGGATGGAAACTTCAGCTAGAACCCGGATAGCTTTCAGCTGAGGGACATAATTAGCATATTTACATGCAGACTTCCCAGTGTAATGAATGTTTCAAACACACCGTGGATACTGATACTTACCGGATCCAGGTACCACCCTGCTTCAGCAGAAAGATTCACCAGCCTGTACTGAAGTACCTTGTGTAACTGCATTTTGCACAGAGGACTCCAGCTCACAACATACGACTTCATATAATATAAGAAGGAACACAGGCAGCTTACCAGATAGCTCAGACTTGTCAGCAGGAATATCCAGTCCAGTGGAACACTGCTTGTTAAGAGCAGACTCATAAGAAAAGGAAGGAGATGCCATACTGCTTGAGCAGTGCAACCTCTAGCCCTTCCTGGAGGTACCTTAGTAACATGAGCCAATATAACTTCTGTGTCTGCACAGAGGATGCAGGTTCACCCTTACAAGGCTTAAAATATTAAACAGCAATAGCAACAGGCCGAAGGCACACCTGCACCTTATCAGATAGTGACTAATTAGCTGGATGGAAACTCCAGCCAAAGCCCCAATAGCTCTCAGCTGAGGGACATAATTAGCTAATTAGCATGCAGACTTCCCAGTGCACTACACACAGTAGATAATGAAGAATCATACTCACCAGCTTCAGGCTGTTATAACTAGCCCATATGCATACCCATGGCCCTTTTGCAGAAGTTCTGTAGAGTTCTGTAAAGCCTCACATAACTCAAAAGAAAAGGGGAGTCCAAAAAGCTCACAGATAACAATGTGGGAAGCCCACACCTGTGTCTCTTCCCAAAAAAGCACTAGATTGAATCTTGTGCCTCGCTGGGCATATAGCAGGGGGGCTGTTTTAGCACAGGGCTAGGACCATGGGTATGCCCACACCTGCACTTCTTCCCAATAAGCGATAATTTACAGATTATGCGTTTTGAGGCATCAGGTAAATTCTTCTCCATTACCTGGGTGTCCACACCGAGGTAAAAACTAAGCAAAAAAATAAAAAATACAGAAGAAAAAACAAAAGGCTCACAGGTAATAATGTGGGAAGCCCACAACTGTGTCTCTTCCCAAAAAGCACTACATTGAATCTTGTGCCTCGCTAGGCATATAGCGGGGGGGCTATTTTAGCACAGAGCTAGGACCATGGCTATACCAACACCTGCATTTCTTCCCAATAAGCGATAATTTAAAGATTATGCGTCTTGAGGCATCAGGTAAAATCTTCTCCATTACATGGGAATCATCCCTCTGTGTCCACACAGAGGAAAAAAATAAACAAAAAGAAAATACAAAAGAAAAAACAAAAACTGTGTTTGATTTCTCTCAAAATTCAACAAAAAATAAAAAGTGAGGAGGGAGATCCTACCTCCCTGTCCAGTAGGACAAAAAATAACTGTGGTGAGGAGGAAGTCATGTGGTCTTATAGGTCATGATTCATTTTGATTGGCTATGTTATAGGTCCTACCTCCAGGTCTGGGAGGGGCAATGCCCCATGTGTACTGACATGGAGGGACGTAGAAGAAAAAAGGTTGCTCAGGAAATGGAACACCTATTGTAATCTCTCATGTCTGAGCATATGCCCATTAAAGAAAAAAAAAATACTCTCTACACTTGTTCGTCAATCTTTTTGAATGAAGGATATGGGATAAACTTTCTGTTCATAATCTTATTTATAAAAGGCATGTCTTGTACTCACTTAGACCAGTTTGGATCTTTGCCGTTGCCGATAAGAATTAAAAGTGCCTTTGCTCTAGTAACAGTCAAATTAAACTTCTAAATTGAAAAGAGGAAAAAAAAGTGAAAGATATTTGAAACATGTTGAAATAAAGCCATGGGTTTATGCATAGCAATGTGTTTGGCACTTCAAGGACCCATAAGGCTAATGTGCCCCTATGGCTTTAAATCCCTACACTTCCCGATCTCCTTAGTTGCTGGACAGATGACCATGAAGCTTGTTATAATTTACATATCCCAGTTATTGGCCAAGAGGTGTTTTGACTACTTCCACTTTTGATACTTTAATATAGTGCTTGGAAAGGGGTGAATTTTCCTCTTTGGTTCCCAATGTCCTAACCATCTGGATGTTCCCACTGAGCCTGGGTACACCAAGGCCCAGTAAAGCCATTTTACCCTAGAGGAACCAGCACCTCTAGAGAGACAAGTCGGGGAGCAGGGACCCCGTGAATGAGGCCAGCTAAAGACAGTATTAAATCTGTAATAGTACTCTCTATGAGAGTAAGATAGTAAGGGATAGTAAAGGGACCACTGTGGCTAGGGTGTCAGGCTTTAGGTTCTCCTCCCTGACCACACCACTGAGTGAGATCCGCACCACCTTTGAGGTATATCTGCCTGGAGGTCTGCTATACTACTTGACTCCATCCACTGGGGAATCACATTCAGCTGTCTCATCCAACTGTCCTAGCCTGTTGATGTTAATCTGCAAATGCCTAACTTCTTTGTAAATAACCTTGTGGATCATTTTTCTCTGACAAATAAACTGTTATCAATTTGTTTCACTATAAGAACCTCCTGGCGTCCATTCTTTTACATTTTTATTGCAAAGTAGCCTGTGGGAGTTTTAGTTGCACTACACCGCACCTTTATGCTTCCACTTAGCAAAGGCCCTGCCTTAAGTGTTAGAGTCACATGTAACCCATGCTAATCACTAGCTGGACATTATCCCCATTTGGTCTGAATAGCCCAAAATAGTGTTATAGCACTATGCTCTATGGAATAATTTCTGTGTGTAGTGCTATCCATGAGCAAACCTCTACATTTTGATATGTTTGATAAGTGAATAAGTTTGTTTAATACTATACAGTTTGCAGCTTTTATTCTGCTTACCTGTGATGCTTATTATATTAAGATCTGTTGGTTTACTAGTATCCACACCAAGCACCAATAGGCATCTGCTATAAGATTCCATTATTTATTGGGTTGCTGGGGGACTATGTGGGCCTCCGTGTACAGGAAATGCCGGGGTCTATTTTGAATCCCAGTCTGGTTCTGGTGTGATAACTAGTTGCATTACAGTATATTATATGATTGTCAATGTGTTGGAAATACTGGTACTTAGATACAATATCATGCATTTGTTTTTTGTACAGTGATAAAACATGTAATTCTAATAGGTTTTTAATACACATTACACATTTTAGTGGTTTAAAGGTTATTTGTAAATGTATGTGCTATTGAAAGCAGTATTTCTATGTATTGCGTAGATCCCAGCAGTTTGTCAGACCTTCCTATTTGGATTCATGGGCTAAAGATTTGCATACCCACTTTCAAGACGATTAGTTTAGCAATTTTATGGTTAAGCTTTTTAGGAGTAGTAGGTGCTGCAGGCTACAAGAGACAAACTATAAAATAGCCACCAGATGGTACCGCACTCCCACACGACTTAAGCTCATATAAACATACCAGTGACACATACTGGAGGTGTGGCATAGAACCAGGTTCTTTATTACATATTTTTTGGACATGTCCACTTATACGAGCGTTCTGGAATGATATTAGGCAAGCTATACGACACATACTAACTTATGATATACCAGATGATCCTGCATATGTTTTACTCTTTCACATGGATAAATCCCTCACTGCCTTCATGTCCACTATAGAGCCACACCTCTTAAATGCTGTCAAAGTCTTGATCCCGTTGAAATGGAAACAAACCACAGCCCGACAATACGGGAATGGTATAGAAAAGTGGAGGAAATTCATAGATTTGAGGAACTCTCCCTATTTTCGACGGAGCGTTCTCATGCTTATAGTGCTAAATGGTTCAGATGGCACTCATTCAAGGAAACTGACTACTATAAACAGACTGCCCTTTAGGTGACTCTATTTCTGGGAAACCTCTCCCTTTCCTTCCTTATGTATGGACCTGTTACAACACTAAGGGGCAAATTTACCTAGGGTCGAATATGGAGGATTAATTAACCCTCGATATTCGACTGCCGAATTGAAATCCTTCGACTTTGAATATCGAAGTCGAAGGATTTAGTGCAATTCGTTCAATCGAACGATCGAAGGAATAATCATTCGATCGAACGATTAAATCCTTCGAATCGAACGATTCAAAGGATTTTAATCGATCAATCGAAGGATTATCCTTCGATCAGAAAATTTGTTAGGAAGCCTATGGGGACAGTACTTTGACTATCGAATGGTCGAATAGTCGAACGATTTTTAGTTCGAATCGTTCAAATCGAAGTTGAAGGTCGAAGTAACCCATTCGATGGTCAAAGTAGCCAAAAAAAAAACATTCGAAATTCGAACTATTTTTCCTCTATTCCTTCACTCGAACTAAGTAAATGGGCCCCTTTTAGTATCATTTCATTGTGAATATGTTTCTTTAAATTGTGCATTGTATATGCATATATGTGCTGATAACTCTCCATCCCCTGTATCCCCTTTTTACCCTTGATGTACCCTTGATTTTATTGTTTAAAACCAATAAACAGATATTTACAAGAAAGCAGTATTTCTCTGGTTGTATACATTCTCTGCACTCCTGGCTCTGGCTCCTGAAACCATGTTTGCTAACCAGCTAAGAGTCATATTTTTTTCATCTTGTAAGTATGTTACAAATCACTTCAAAGCCATTGGACATTGAAAATGAATGTATAGTTTAGAGCTACGTAGACTTTCATTATTAGTACTTCATCATCGTCATTCAAAAAAATATTTTTGGTTGGAGGACCCATTTAACAGCCACATTTTTTTTGTATTTCACACAAATTTCAAGCAGGGTATTACATGAATGCCTTGGTTCTTTAGATTTGGTGCAGAGCCCCCACCGATATACTCAAACCGATATACTGTCATTATTGTGAGGAATCCTACATCAGTTCTACACTAAAAGATATAATCACTTTGAACCTTTTAGTAAATCATACTTTAGTTGTGTTATGCATTAACACATTCCTACATAATTATGAGCTCATGTGTCATTTACCTTAAGGTTCTTCAGGAATACCAAACAAATACCATACATACAAGTGTTTGTAATAATGAGCAATTATTATCAAATCATTTTTGCAGAACATAATTACCAAGAGTCTTGAACAGTTATGTTGATTGGAAATTTAAATGGGAAGTAGACACCTAAAACACCTTTTGTAAAAAAAAAAATGATCACAATAAATAGAATCTGTTTTCATAAAGCATTCTAAATATTATTATATTTTTAAAAAAATCCATATTTTCCTTGTTTTGCCATTTTAAAGTACAATTTTGGAAGTTGGTTCCCCCCCCCTCTTTTTATAAACAGAGCAATTTGAGCAGCTCATTATCAGAGGACACAATCAGTTTTATAAGATCTTCCATTACTCTGCATAAACAGAAGTGCTGTTTAGTACAGATGGGCAAATTTGTCCCGTTTTGCCAAGAAATTTGCGAATTTCCCACGAATATTTGCAAACAGGCGGCAGCGCCAGTGACATTTGACGTGCTTTAAAGTCAATAGGCGTCTGTTTAATTGTTGTCAGCATGTAAATTGTCGCTGGCAGTGGAACCGCCACAAATGTGCGCCTGCCGAATACATTTGGCCATCACTACTGTTTAGTTGTTGTTTAGTGCCAGAAATGACACAACCTATATGTATTTTTTATGTATCTATGTAATGTGTGCAGCATAAACCCTATTCATTGAGCTCACGTTGTACACAATCACTTTAATATATAAGAAACAACTAATAGTAACTACCAAAAAGACAGAGCATGAAACCCAAAATAATACTGCAACAACATGTTTTGGTTTTCTATTCCTCTTAAACATTTAAAGGCAACTTGGTGATAAATCTGAATTGCGAGGATGTCCTGGAATACAAGTCATCTCTAGACATGTTGGGTATTTCTATATTTTTTATGTACTATTACTGTGTGTATTTATTTGTTTTCTAAGCCAAGAACCACTCTTGGGTGTTAGCATTTTTAAAAGATTTAAAATTTTACTTTACCTTCAGTTCTTTGATATCAGGAACAGAATCAAATTCACTTTTAATAGCTTGGCGAATTTTCTCCACCTTAAAAACAAAACATGATAATCTGAAGAATCAAATGATCTGCAGTTAGAAAGAAAATGAACTCTATGGCAGCTTTTCAAGAGTTACTTAAGATTAGATACCTTTGAGCCCCTAACTTATCTCAAATTGAGCCTCTAACTTATCCTCCTTTGTTTTATCATAGTTATCCAAGGTCAAGTCTGAAATACTGTAATCCATATTTATCCTTGGTTTGTAATGTGCCATCTGTCAAGTTGTTATAAATTGCTCTAATCTTTTGTCATTTTTATCATAGTAACTCATTCTTACAGCTGGTGTTGGATTGGTGTGGTTAGAGGACTGAGAGTTGACCCATACATTTTACCTGTTTTCCTTGGGAGTAATTTTGGCCAAGCCTTCCCTGTGTCTCAAACAAAGCCTTAAGGTATATGAGAAGTCCATGAAAGATGATTGGAAAGCCCTTTAAAAAAAAAAAAGACTAATGTAACCCTTAAACAAGGCTCCAGGGCCTGATGGCATACACCCCCTGGGTTCTAAGAGAGCTTAGTTCAGTTTTAGACCAGACCCTATTTCTGATTTTCTCAGATTCGCTTTCATCTGGTATTGTACCTATGGTTTGGAAAAAAGCTGACGTTATTCCAATATTTAAAAAGGGATTACGATCTAACCCTGGCAATTATAGGTCAGTAAATTTGACTTTGGTGGTAGGCAAATTATTTGAAGGCTTGTTAAGGGATCACATTCAAAATGTTGTCCCAGTGAATGGCATTATGAGCAGCAATCAGCATGGCTTTATGAAGGATAGGTCATGTCAGACTAATTTGATTGCTTTTTATTATGAGGTAAGTAAGATGCTGGACAGTAAGAGGGCAGTAGATGTGATCTATTGGATTTTGCCAAAGCGTTTGATACCGTGCCCCACAAACGACTGCTTTCTAAACTAAGGTCTGTTGGGCTTAATGAAGCCGTTTGCACATGGATAGGAAACTGGCTACAGGATCGGGTACAGAGGGTAAGGAGGAGTCGAAGCAATCGCTGGTGTTGCAGGGTGGACCAGGATAAATCTTGGAGGATTATCAGTTGTGCCTCCTGAAAAGGAATAACCTGCATCTTCCTGGCCTTTTGCAGTATTTCCTCCTTCACTGGGTATCTACCCAGTCTTCGGCCTTTAAGCCTCACCTGAAAAGGTGACTCAATCTTTACCCCAATACGAGAGACTTACTATACAGTTTACGTCTCATGCTGTTTTCTCTGTTACATGTTTCATTGTACTTTATTATTTCAATTGTTTTTAGAGCAAGGCTATATAAGGAGGATGGGTGATATTACAGATGGGTGATATTACTTGACATCTTTGAATGTTAATGGTTTCAATATTCCAGAGAAAAGGCGTAAAATCTTGCATGCTATGTACAATGATAAAACGGATATTGTTTTGTTTCAGGAAACTTGTTTAAAGGGTGATGATTGTTATCCCATTAAACATGGTGGCTATCCCAGGTGGTACTATAGTAATAATCCGTCACAAAAAAACAAGGGAGTTGCCATTGGATTACACAAAAATTTGTATTTCAAATTAATAGACACGTTAAAAGATGCTGAGGGCAGATACATTTTTGTCAAAGGGCTGATCCATCATACCAAATGTACTATTGGAAGTGTATATTTCCCTAATAAAACACAGCCTTTGTACTTAAGGAAGTTATTAAAAAGTGTAGAAAGTTTTGGGGAAGGCTGTATGATTCTTGGAGGGGACCTAAATTTAACACTCCATCCCCTATTGAACTCTTCCAAAGGGACATCCTCATTGCCATATTCTGCCATCAATTTAATACATAAAGATCTTAATCGAGCCCAATTAATAGACACTTGGAGATATCTACATCCCTCTGAAAAATGTTTTATATTTTATTCCCATGCTAAAACAGTATACACAAGAATTGATTATATCCTGATCTCCCATAACCACCTGGGATGGCTGACGTCAGCACAGATACAGGATACTGTATATTATGGTCTGACCATGGGGCTACTCAAGTGACTTTGTATTTGTCGCATAAACATACCTCCGAATGGAGATGGAAACTTAATGACTCATTATTAGAGGATCAAGACTGTATGAAGGAGTTGACAGAGACATTTTTGGCTTATAGGGAAGCCATACTGATAGATACAACATCTTTCCCTATAGCCAAATGGCAAGCTTTTAAATGCCTAGTCAGAGGAATTTTTATTAAGCATGGTTCACGACTAAAAAAATTAAGGACTCAACAAATTACACAATTATTAAAACAGATACATAAGCTAGAAGAGACACATAAAAAGAGTCATGACATAGAACATCTTCGGAACTTAACGGAATGTAAGCTCAAACTCCATACTTTATTAAATCATAATATTCGAAGTACTTAAAACTACGTAGTTAAAACTAGACAGGAATACTTCGAATATGGAAAAAAAGTGGGGAAAATGTTAGCCCAGGCTTTGAAACAGAAACATACTATCTCACATATTCACAAAATAAAAGATGATAAGGCTAAGATACATCTTATTTCAAAACAGATAGTGGGGGTGTTTCATACATACTATACAAAATTATATAATATTACCCCATCTATTTCCAATCAAGCAAAAGAGGACCTCAAAAACTGTATTAAGAATTATTTACGGAATAATAAACTTCCACCAATACCTTCCATGGCATTGGAATCCCCCATTACTCAAACAGAAATTTTGTATTCTATTAAACAACTCCCACTCCATAAAGCACCTGGCCCAGATGGCTTTTCGGCCAGATTTTATAAACAATTCACCACTTATGTAACACCTCTTCTGGAAATACTGTTTAATACTTTGGATAAAGATAACCCCACTAATCAAGAGTTCTTGCTGGCGCACATTGTGGTCATCCCTAAACAAGGCAAAGACAAAACTAATTGTAGCAGCTATAGGCCAATTTCTCTTCTTGGACCTGGACCTGAAATTATTTACCAAAATCATGGCCCAGCATTTAAGACCTATTCTTCCTTTGATTATACATAGAGACCAAGTGGGCTTTGTTATGGGTCGGGAAGCAAAAGAGAATACCTATAAGGTCCTCAACCTTGAATGGGCGCAGAAACAGGGAGGGCTTTCTCTTCTTCTCTCAACGGATGCAGAGAAGTCCTTCGATAGAGTGAGTTGGGACTTTTTAGACTTAGCATTGGAAAGTTTAGAAATAGGTCCTAAATTTAGAGGAAAAATTATGGCTTCCTATACAGTCCCGTTGGCACAAGTGCGAGTCAATGAGCTCTTTGCCATTTGATATAAGGAATGGGACGAGACAAGGGTACCCACTTATCTATGTAATACTATGGAGTTCTTGTTAAACGCTGTCAGATGAAATCCGGATGTAATGGGTATAACAGTTGGGAATAACAATTATAAAGTAGTGGCATTTGCAGATGACCTTTTATTTGCTATTTGCAACCGATTATTACTATTCCGAATTTACTGTGGGAATTACAGGAATTTGGAATATTATCCAACTAGAAAATCAACATGGATAAATCGGAAGCCTTATTCATAATAAATGTAGCCTCCAAATTACAGCACCAATTGAGAACTAACTTTACTTTCAAGTGTCAACCCATATGTATAAAATATTTAGGAGTCCGGATCTCGTTTGACAGTCAACAATGATACAGTTTAAACTATAAGCCTTTGTTAGAGGAGACCTGGAGTGTCTTGAAAATTTGGTTCACATGGTTAGGGAGAATTATTACGGTAAAAATGACTATCCTTCCTAAATTTCTATACCTCTTTACAAATCAAAGTGAAAAGGAGGCCTAGGCTACCCAGATATAGAATCATATTATCAAGCCAGCATCTTAGCTCAAATTAGAGAATATGCTGATCAAAATTCTATCCTCTAGTGGAGACAAATGGAAGATGCATGGGTGGGCAATACCCTTCACTCCCTACCTTGGACTAAGAATCTGGATCACCATATTAAGGAATGCTGTACTCACGCGTTACTGATTCCCTCACTCTTGATATGGAAAAAGATTAGTCGCAAATTAGACCTAACAAATTTCCCCTTGCCGCTTTTGCCGTTGTACAGAAATCCAGAGTTTCCACCTAGTTTATAAGATGACGAATACAAACAGGCCGTTGGAATCTTAAAGCCGAGAGTATTACACCTATTACCAACCCATCCAGGGGTATTATCTCAAATATTGCAGCAAAAAGAGCAGTGGGCCCCACAGAACCATTGGAGGTGTATGCAACAGATGGGGAAATTAAATTTAAAAGGAACGAATAGCAGAGACCTGACCACTTTTGAATCCCTTTGCACAAAAGAAGGTGTCATCCCACATCAGATGTATGTATTGTATAAGTTAGTACATGGTTTAAAATGCATAGACCGGGCCAACTTACGTGGGCCAATGGGAGGCTGAACTGAATATAACATTTTCTGACTCTGAATGGGATCACATCTTCCAAACTAACTCTCGCTGTTCTTTTAGTAATAAATACCAAGAATACTTCTTTAAATTATTATCCTGGTGGTATAGAACCCCAGTGAGGTTAAAGCAAATGGGTCTGTGTTTGAGATGTAATACGGATAGGGGGACTTTGTTGCATCTTTGGTTCAACTGCCCGGCTCTAAACTCATTCTTGTTGAAGGTATTATCAGATTGTAAAGACATTACTGGGGTCCAGTTACCCAAATCCCCTTCGACCATACTGTTGTTGCATCAGGTTATTTGTACAACTGCTGATGGCAGCTAAGTCACTGATACCACTACATTGGAGAAGTCAACTGCCACCTACTAGAGAGGAATGGTATAAAGTGGTAAATGAGATTTATCGAATGGAAGAGTTGACAGCGTATTTAAATAATACCCATGAGAAATTTGCGGCCATATGGTTGCATCGAATGCAATTTATAGAAAATAAAAGGGACACACTTGCTCACTGAATAGTCAGGCCTGGGGAACTCTTTTCTGTATATTAGACTATACTATATGGATATACATGCCTTGCCTTATTATTTTATTAGATTATTTCATTATATCATTATGATTTTAGTTTTGTTTTATCTCTCTCCTTCTTTCCATTTATATTTGATGCACATTTTTATTGTATATTGACGAAACTCATATTTGAATTGTGTATTGACTAGTATTACTGCAAGTATTGGAATAATGTTTTATTTTTGAAATGTGATACGTGTAATGGCTGGTCATTTACAGAACTGTCAAATATTTTGTTTCAATAAACATATATTTGAATATAAAAAAATAAAAAAAAATAAATGAAGGCCCTATGAGAACTTCCAAAAGTCATGAACATATTAAGAACAAATACAAGTATTAGGTCATCGACTAATTGGGTTCAATACTTTCTCAAAAAATGGCAAAACACCGGGACCTGATGGTCTCTCAGCAGAATATTACAAACTACTGACACCTGACTCCCATTTTAACCAATCTCTACAATGAAGTTTTGCAGGGCCTCCTATTATGGCATGAAGTAAATGTAGTGAGAATTATATTACTCCCAAAAGAAGGAAGAGACCCAACAGACCAAACTTCATATAGAACCATATCACTGTTAAATCAGGGCATAAAAAATCGGATTAAAATCATGGCAGATAGATTACAACTAATTCTCCCCAATATACAAGCTCTTCACAAAATATTTGGCATTGTATGCCACTGCAACCTAGAAAAAAGAAAACATACAATATTTTTAAACCTAGACACTGATAAAGCCATTGATAGGATATCATATACACATTTAAGAAGATTGTTAAAATTTCAACATTTTGGTATTCATATGCTTAACCTATTCAAAAACGTGTACTTTAACCTGTGTACATTTGTTACAGTTAACAGCCTAGACCCATCCTAACTTTAGAACCTTTATTAAGACACCTCCTACAGAACCCAAATATCTCAGGTATTCATATAAACCAAACACAGTTAAAAGTCAAGGCCTTTGCAGATAATTTACTGCTCTTCATACACGAACCCCAAACAGAAATCCCAATAATATTATCAACAATGCATAGATTCTGACAAATTGCTGGTTTCCAAATCAACCATAAAAATCAGAGGCACTTCAACTCCATGACACCTCATCATCACAAGACTGGCCGGCAGAACCCCCCTTTAAAAACAGCCAAACACCACATTAAATATTTAGACATAAAAATACTGGGACACCACAAAGATATCTACCAACTAAATATTAGATCTATTATTGATAATATACAACAAGAAACAATACAATGGAAACACATAAATCTAACCTTTTTTTTTTTTAGGAAGAATACATTTTATCAAAATTATCTTGTTCCCAGAAATACTGTACCCTATACAAATGTTACTTTACTGTATTAAACCAAAAGACAAAGCGCATACAAAACATTTTTAGTACCTTCATTTGGCAGAATAAACCCCCTAGAATCATTATATTTAAACTAAAACCCAAAACACTAAGGGGCGTTAACCTGGATCAACTTATACTATGAGATATCTTCCTTAACCCAGTATTCCTTCACTCACTAAAAAGCCCCTTCTTAAAGCTATCTAATGTATCAGCCAGTACAACTGTTCAGGGAGAGAATTCCACATCTTCACAGCTCTCACTGTAAAAACCCCTTCCGAATATTTAGGCGGAACCTCTTTTCTTCTAATTGGAATGGGTGACCTTGTGTCACTGGAAGGACCTACTGGTAAATAAAGCATTAGAGAGATTATTATATGATCCCCTTATACATTTATACATAGTTATCATATCACCCATTAAGCGCCTCTTCTCCAGCGTGAATATCCCAAATTTGGCCAGTCTTTAATCATAGCTAAGACTTTGCATACCTTTTACCAGCTTAGTTGCCCTTCTCTGCACCTTCTCTAATACAATAATATACTGTTTCAGTGATGGGGACCAAAACTGTACGGCATATTCTAAATGGGGCCTTACCAGTGCTCTATAAAGTGGAAGAATGACCCCCTCCTCCCGTGAATCTATGCCCCATTTAAAACAGCTCAAGACCTTATTTGCCCTTGATGCTGCTGACTGGCATTGCTTTCTACAGCCAAGTTTATCATCCACAAAGACTCCAAGGTCCTTTTCCATAATAGATTTGCCTAGTGCAGTCCCATTCAGGGTATAAGTGGCTTGGATATTTTTACATCCCAGGTGCATGACTTTACATTTATCAACATTGAATCTCATTTGCCACTTAGCTACCCAGATTGCCAGTTTGTCAAGATCCTGTTGCAAGGATGCCGCATCCTGGATGGAATTTATTGGGCTGGATAGTTTTGTGTCATCTTCAAACACTGATACATTATTATTATTAACATGTATTTATATAGCCCCAACATATTGCATAGCAAAGTAAATGTGATTATACAACTAAATTATACAACTAAATCACATGAATTATATACATAGAACATATGGAGTTACATACATCACAATCAATACAGGTACAAAAGGTGAGGATGTCCCTATGCATAGGCATACACTCTAAAGGGAAGGGAGTAATACACAAGGTGTGGGAGTGGGCAAGATCGAATTAAGTGGGTGAGAAATCTGGTACTGTATGTGGTGTTGCGTTTGGTAGTGAGGGTAGGCTTCTCGAAAGAAGTGCGTTTTAAGAGATTTCTTGAAAGCAGAAAGGTTGGGAGAAAGTCGGACAGACCGTGGGAGAGAGTTCCAGAGGAGGGGTGCAACCCTTGCAAAGTCTTGAATGCGAGCATGTGAGGAGGTAATGAGAGAAGAGTTGAGTAGCAGGTCAGTAGAGGAGTGTAGTAAGCGGTTGGGTGAGTATATAGAGATGAGTTCAGAGATGTAGGGTAGGGCAGAGTTATGAAGTGCTTTGAAAGTCAGTGTCATTTAATTCTGAAAGGTAACGGAAGCCAGTGCAGGGATTGACAGAATGTCGGGCAGAGGAGGAGAGGTTGCTGAGGTATATGAGCCTCGCAGCAGTGTTCAATATGGACTGGAGAGGTGACAGTCTCTGGAGGGGAAGGCCAATTAAAAGAGAGTTACAGTAGTCTAGACGTGATGATGAGAGAGTGAATAAGAATTTTGGCAGCATCTTGGGTGATAAATGATCGTATTTTGGATATGTTCCTTAGGTGGAAGTGACATGATTTAATAAGTGACTGGATATGAGGAGTGAATGACAGAGCAGAATCTAGGATAACCCCAAGGCACTGGGCCTGGGGAGAGGGGGTGATAGTGGAATTGTTAACTATGATGGATACTTCGGGATGTTACTGGTGTTAGTTGGAGGAAAGAGAACCATTTCAGTTTTAGAGAGGTTTAATTTAAGGTAGCGTTGCGACATCCAGGTAGAGATAGCGGACAGGCAGGAGGAGACGCGAGTTAGGAGTTCTGGGTTGAGATCAGGAGATGAGAGATAGATCTGAGTATCGTCAGCATAGAGGTGGTAGTGGAAACCATACGAGTTGATTAATTTGCCGAGGGTGGAAGTATAGAGGGAGAATAGTAATGGTCCCAGGACAGAGCCTTGAGGAACCCCAACAGAAAGAGGTAGGGGAGAAGATGATACTCCATTGTAGGATACACTCAAGGAATGATTGGTGATGTAAGAAGAGAACCAGGACAGGGCTGTGTCACTAGGCCAAGCGAATGGAGGGACTGGAGGAGGAGAGGGTGATCTACAGTGTCAAATGCGGCTGAGAGATCAAGCAGTATTAGTAGTGAGAAATGATTGTTGGCTTTAGCGGTTAAAAGGTCATTAGTTAGACGAGTCAGGGCAGTTTCCATGGAGTGTTGTGGCTTAAAACCAGATTGTAGGGGGTCCAGCAGGTTATTGCCAGAGAGGAATGAGGTTAGTCGGTTGTAGACTAGGCGCTCAAGTAGTTTAGAGATGAAAGGTAGCAGAGAGAGGGTTTTTTCAGAATGGTGGTGACAAGAGCATGTTTTAGTTGAGAAGGAAACAGTCCATTTGAGAGTGAAAGATTAAATAGGTGAGTTAAGGCTTTGACTAGACAAGGATTGGTATTGCGGAGAAGTTTTGAGGGAATTGGATCAAGCGGGCAGGTGGTAAGGTGAGAAGAGGCCAAAAGCTTTGAGACTTCCTCATCAGTGACAGGGGTGAAGGAGCACAGGAGAGACTGGGGAGTGTGGAGGGAGGGTGGTGGAATTCTAGGGGGGTTGAGTAGTGTAATGTCCCTTCTGATAGTGTCAATTTTGTTTTTGAAGTGCTCAGCAATATCTTGAGCAGAGACATTACTTACAATTCCCTCCCCTAAGTCTTTAATGAACAAGTTAAATAATAGTGGACCCAATACCGAGCCCTGAGGGACCCCACTAAGAACCAAGCAGAGAATGTACCATTAACAACCATCCTCTGTACCTGATCCTGTAGCCAGTTTCCTATCCATGTGCAAATGTCTTCATTAAGCCCAACAGACCCAACACTAGTGGCTAGATGGGTAGTTGTAGTGCTTAATCCTACTGCATGATATACTGCTGCTTTGAAAACAAGGGGGAAACTAGGAATCAGACATAAGGTAGCTTCAATTTCCCATTAAAACTTCTATAATGCTCAGACAACACCCACTTAATACCTTTGCCTATCTAAGGATGCTTAGGGCTGCAGTTTGAACCCTGGAAGTAGCTTAATTTTAGGGTTTGGTTTAGTTAGGATCTAGTTCACACTGAGAGTAATGGGTAGACTGCAGCAATTGATAGACTCCCTTAAGGACACTGAAAAGGCCTTTTCTGTGCAAAGTTGACATTCAACCCTGGAATGTGAATCAAGACAGACATAATTCAGCCGCTCCACACAGGGGGTGGAGTAATGGGTAAAGGCACATAATCCCCCCCACCACTTAACAATATCCGATCAGTTAGCTTCTCTAGCACACTGTTCATAAAAATAATTGGGTATAGGCATCCCAAGCAAGGGGAAAACTGACACCCCAAGCACATCATATAGTAAGAGACATTGGATTGAGGCACCACAAGCACATAATAAACAGTAAACGGTTGTGGGTACTGACACTCCAGGCACATTATACACATTAAAGACAGTTGACACTACATTTTTCAGGATGCCCCCCCCCCATGTTTCTGTGCTCTGACTTCATGTTCCCCTAACTTGCTCTACTATTCCTTACTGTTTCCAGGCTGGTGAGGAAAGGGACAGAAGGAAATTAAAGCAAAGGAGTAAAGAAAAAAGGTACCTGGATGCTGGCCCAGTCATATATAATTCAGGAATAGGAACAGTTAATTATAGTAGTAGACGAAGACTAAATTTGTTTTTTTCCCCTCAAAGTGCAAGTCCCAGTTCTGCCACTATGGGATTATGGCTGTGGGAAGCTTCAAATTTCTTCCACCAACCTAGCCAATCCTCTTGAGACTGTAATAGGAATCACATCTTGAGGAGAAAAAAGGAAGTAAAACTCTTTTTTCATTTTTTTCATTCATTCTTTATTATCAGCCAGGTTTGGAATGGCTTAGCCTTCCCTAGCCTTAATGAAAATCGACCCATGAAGATGGGTTCTGTTCTGTTAAACATCCAGCCACTCCAGCCTTATACATTACATTTTTGTCTAACTATATAAGAAACATTTTTTATTTTGCACAGCTTATCTATTTACACTGGAATGTCCCTTTAAAACAAGCTTGCAGCTCAGGATTTGTCCCTGATCTTGAAGGCCCTAGTGCCTCTTGTCATCCATATATGTACTAGGGCAGTGATCCCCAACCAGTGGCACAGGAGCAACATGTTGCTCACCAACCCCTTGGATGTTGCTCTCAGTGGCCTCAAAGCAGGTACTTATTTTTGAATTTCAGGCTTGGAGGCAAATTCTGGTTACATAAAAAAACAGGTTTACTGCCAAACAGAGTTTCATGTAGGCTGCCAGTCCACACAGGTGCTACCAATAGCCAATCACAACCCATAATTGGCACCCTCACAAACAAACAAAAGTCCAACGTTTCGGCCCCCCTTGGGGCCTTTATCAAGGATAAAGTGCAAGTGATACAAAAGTGATATATATACCCTCAATTTCCTTTCAAAAAGGGCACCAAAATTACGTCATAGGTAACTCTGTTATGTGAATGGTGCAGACATTCTCATTAAATAATTTTAAAAAAGGTTTTATAAACATTCTGTGTTTTCTCCACTAGATGTCGCCAAGTGACTTTTTGTGACATATCAATGTGAACACTTAGTTCATAAGTGATAAATACAAATAGATACAAAAAAAGTAACAAAAAGTATCTACATACAAAAGCTGTTTAGATACAAAAAAATGCCTCAATACATAAAAGTTCATTGCTTACTTTCCAAGTAGCGGCAGATCCAGAATGTTATACCCTGAAAATAAAAAAGGTCTACTTTTACCTTTTATGAACATTATTCTTATATATGAACATTATTTGAATGCACAGAATTGTGTATACTTACTTAGGGGTACATTTCTATCTATCTGCCCTTAGAAACTTAGGGAAAAACTTACTTCTGAGTTAGGAAGCAGTTCAGTATCAATTGGCCATTCAATCCCCTGGGCCCAACACAGTCCAGCTCGTGTATCCAGAATGCCTCTCTTTTCAGTAGCATGTTGTCATAATCACCCCCTCTTGATCTTTTGGGCATGGGCATACATTTAAACGTAGCTGGACTGTTTTTCCCCTCAGCCCAATACCTAGCCACAAGCTGTTGAGAAATGTCTTGTTTTTTCTGTTTGCTCTTTTCTGATCTATCAGGATCTAAGGCTGCTCTTATACTAGACCTATGCATAGCTATCCGCTCTTTCAGTTGTCGGATGGTCTTCCCACAGTAAATAAGACCACAAGGGCATTTAATGATGTCTACTAACATAGAGGTTTCGCAATGTCATTCTCTGGGCGGATATTATATTTTTTACCTGCATGTGGGTGTGTAAAATAAGTAGTCTGTATTAAGGTTCCACACATGACACATCCCATACATTTATACACCCCTGGCCTCTCTGTCAGGTGGTGTTGTACATTGGGTTTTAGATATTTATTGGCTGGATCCGATGGACTTAAAATCTCTCTTAGATTTCTTCCTCTCTTGTAACTAAACTTAGGTTTTACAGGTAATTTTTTGGACATTATTTCATCAGTACTTACAATCGGCCAGTGTTTAATTACTCTGGCTTTATCTTGCATGCTATTTGGACCATATTAACTAACATAATAAAGATCATTTTTTTCTCTTCTATTCCTGTCTTTGTCTTTATTTGTTTGCTCACTTAATACTTCATCTCGTTTGAGTGAAAGTGCCCATTCCATAGTTTCCAACAAGAGTTTCTCTGGATATTCCCTCGCCTGAAATTTCTTATACATGTTCGCTAGATCCTCTTCTCTCCTGGTACTGTCACTATAAATTCTAATTACCCTTAACATCTGAGACCTCGGCAATGAATTTAACAGATGTCTGGGGTGATTACTGTGATAATGAACCAATGTGTTTCTGTCTGTAGGTTTAGTAAATATGCCGGTCTGTAAAGTGCCTTTATCCTTATAAATTTTCACATACGAAAATTCTATACTATCCCCATTATACTTCGCTGTGAATTTTATAGGGCTCTCCAATAGGTTTAGATGCTCCACAAATTTTTCTAGATCACTCTCAGGGCCTGTCCATAGAAAGAACACGTCATCGATATACCTTCTATAGAATGCCCCATGGTGTCTGTACAGCGGATGACTCAAAATATGATCATATTCAAATTTGTGCATATATGCATTCTCATATGCTGGGACCACCTTTGACCCCCTTGCAGTGCCAGTGCACTGTATATAATAATTTGTTTCGAATTTGAAATAATTTTTGTACAGAATAAATCTGAGTAGTGAGAGCATAAATTCTATTGGTGGTCCCTTGTATAATGTGTTGTTGGTAACCAACTCACGCACCGCCTCTATACCTGCTTCATGTGGGATGCAGGTATAGAAGCTCTGTACATCCATTGTTACAAATGTAATCTGTTCCACATCCAAATTAATACTATGTATCATTCTCAAAAATTCTTTGGTGTCCTGTAAGTAACCATAAATGTTCTGTATGCATGGTTGCAACAATGAGTCCACAAATGATGCTAAACCTTCATTAAGAGATCCATTGGATGAAATTATAGGTCGCCCTGTGCATTTTTATGAATTTTTGGCAGCGTATAGATAACTGGGCTTATCGGATGTAGTGGTATAAAAAATTCAAACATTTCTTTTGTAATCCATCCATTGAACACAGCAATTTTTAATATGCCTTTTAATTAATCTCCGAATTTAATAGTGGGGTCAAAAGTAAATTTTTTATATTTAGTTGTATCGGATAACTGAGACAAAAGTTCTTGTTTATAATAATCATAATCCATGACAATTATTACCCTACCTTTATCAGCTCCCTTGATTATCAGATCTTTATTCTGTTTTAAAGATCTTGATAGCCTCCCTTTCGGCTACTCCCTTTCCCCTCCATTTATGTATAGTGCTGTGATGGGTGGGACATATCTACATTCAACATTCAGTTGAAAGTTTTGATGGACGCATTGGCGCTCACAGGGTCATAATTGCTTTTCAATTTAAATTTTAAATTTTCCCGGGCTGGGACCTATCTCCTGAATAGTTTCCCCAGCGTGTCAGTTAGATTGCTGTCCACAGGGCTAACCCCATACTACTTATGTTATTGATGGCTACAGGGGCATGGATTCCTTGTGGAGTTGTCACTTTTACATCCTTAGCCCCCCCCCATATCTCTTTTTAAGCCTCAATTGCCTAGTGAACTTGTAATTATCGATAACATGTGTTAATAAAATTACACTCACCATAGGTACATAGCCCAGGCCCTTCCTTAGTTACAATTCCACCAGGCCTGACGTGACGTTTCGGTCCACACAAGGACCTTTCTCAAGGCAACCATATCAAACATCCAAACAAGTTTATATACCCAAAATCCCATTAAACCCATCAACAGAAAGTGACAAAACATCAGGTGTAACAAATACATCAATTAAGGCTAAAAAGGCTATAGCAATCATGAAAGTGACCAACGGGGGAATGTAATATCACGTGCAATCGCCTAAACTGTTCGCAAAGCGATTTTTTGCGAGCGAGAGTAGGTATGTAATAATTCGCTTTGCGACTGTTCAACTACATTTGCGACTGTGTCCGTCATTCCTCTCCACTTTGGGAACTTTTGTTATTGCGCTCTATTGCGCTGTTGCGCTATCAATGTAATAAAACTTCTTATCGCAAGTAGCTTATATTGCGCTTGGTTTTTTAACGAGTCGTGTCTGTAGTCGCTGTTCAGTGCAAATGTTATTCGCAATCTAATCGCAATGTAATTGTGTTCACGTGACTTTGCTATCAGCGTTGTGAGAAGAAGGCGATGTACAACTTTTGCAGAGATATTTGTGGAGCTATTGCACCATTCGCGTCGTGTAAGTTTATTCGCTATTCTTCATGTCATTTAAAAAATGTGGTCAAGTTATATGTGGTAAAGATAAATGTCAGCATTTTTTTTATATGTGGTAAATGTATATGGTTATTACGTTTTTTTCCAGTGAAAACTTTTTTTTGCCTTTTTAAAGATCACTAGTAAAGTCTCATTTGGAGCAGTCCTAAATGAGAAGGAGAGGGAAGAATTATGAGGGTAGACTGTCTAGGTTGGGGTTGTTTTCTTTTGAAAAAAAAGGCACTTGTGAGGGGACATCATTATAGACAAATAACAGGGGGCCTTTTTACCCATAAAGAGAATCACCAGAGGCCACTTTGAAGCAGCATAGGTGGTTCTTCACAGTGAGGACAGTGATTTGTGGTTGCTAGGCTCAAAATTACTCTAACAACAATGCATTGATTTGAACGAGAGACTGGAATATGAATAGGAGCGTGCCTAGACAGAAAGTGGAGTATAAAAAATGCAACATTAACATTACAATTTGTAGCCTGTCAGACAATTTAATTCAAGATGGGGGTTAGTGACCCCCCCCCATTTGATAGCTGTAAAGAGTCAGAAAAAGAAGGCAATTCATTTGAAAACTATTATAAAAAAATAATGAAGGCCATTGGATTATTTGTTTGGATTTTGCCATGTTATATGTTGCCACCCCTTTAATGCTTTTATGATTGCCTTGGATGATAATTTCAATGGCTATTGTGAAACTACATTGTACAGTTAATATAGATATGGTTATATATAAGTTATGGGAAAGTGTGGAGAGCTGTGTGTATGGATGCGGGGTTTTCATTTGGACATGTTTGAACTTGTAGTTATATGTAACAAATTGCTAATCCATTTGTTTTGATGTGTTTTTTTATTACATGAATTGTGCCTGTATAAACTATTAAATTTTTTTTTTTTAAATAGTATTATTTGCCTTGTTTTGTACAAGTGACTAATATGTGTCATTTTTTAAATTGAGTTTGTTTTTTACCGTTTGTTATAGATTGAGCTACTATCAGTATTTGTATTTGTATGGATGCTTCATTACTAGTGATGGGCGAATTTATTCGCCAGGCGCGAATTCGCTGCGAATTTGCACGATTCGCACCCAGCTAATAAAATCGCGAAACGCCCGCGCAAATTCGCGGTAAAAATTCGACAAAAACGGGCGCCGGCGTCGAAAAAAACGGGCACCGGCGTCAAAACCTAGATGCCGGCGCCGTTTCGCGATGCCGGCGCAAATTCGCCCATCACTATTCATTACCATTTCTCATACTTGCTAAACACCAAAAATCAGTTGTTAAAAATGTACAGTGCAATGTGCTTGTGAAAAAAAGGAAGAAGAGGAAATTTAACCCCAGAACTGAGCTTTCTCTGTTATTTGATGATGAAATAAAAACTAGATATAGACTTTCTAGAGGGCAAATTTTTATCCCTATACGAAGAAATAAAAAAATTCATTGACCCTGTATTTATGAGGGGCAATGCTATACCAGGCCATGTTCGTCTGCTATGTGCTCTTAATTTTTTTGCAACTGGGAGTTTCCAAAACTCAATTGCAATTATTGGTGGCATTTCACAATCTGCATGTAGCAGAATGTTGACTAAAGTCATAAAAGGTATGCTGCACCTGATACCAAAATATATATTTTTTCTAGTGATAATGCCTCAGCTGAATACACAGCTGAAGCAAGATTTTTTTAAATTTGCTAATTTCTCAAATGTTATCGGGTGCATTGATTGCACCCAAATTCATATTGCTCCTCCAAGGGACATGGAGCAGGTTTTTCGAAATCGAAAATGCTTTCATTCCTTAAATGTTCAAATGATTTGTGCTGCCAATTTAAAAATAATGGACGTCGTGGCTAAGTATCCTGGATCCACACATGATGCATATATATTCAAAAACTCCGGGATATATGATCGTTTTGATTCTGGAGAATTTACTTCTGGAATTCTGCTTGGTAAGTTTGTGAAATATGTTAATCAGTAATAATTCAACATAATAAATATGAGTATCTGAACTAAAATGATCAAATTAGTTTCTTTAACCTAATAATATAAGGGGATGAATCTCTGGATAAATACAAGCTAGAATTAGTTCCAACACTGTCATCACCTTTTATATATTGTTTGCTGTTTGATGCAGTGCATCATTATAGATGCTGCCAAATGCAAACTATATTCATTTAGCTTGTCACACTGGTTTAAGAGCAAGTGAAGAAGGCTGATGGCAGCTTAGGCTGTAATTTTCTCTCTCTATCTGCAGGCTATCTATCATCTATTTATCTATCTACATCTCTCTATAATGTGTATATATATATTTTTAAGAGTTTAATCTAAGTTGTGTTTCTAGTAGATGGGCAGTTTATCAGCATTGTAGTTTTGCTAGCAAATAAATAATTAATTTCATCCATTTCTTTTTAAAAACTGAAGCTGGTGGGCTTAGATTTTGGGTTATGGTGCACTTGAAGATTTATGTTTCTCAAAATATCTAACAAAAACACTTTCTTATTGTGATGTGTAACATTTCAGAATTGTGCAATCTCCCATCTAAAGGCTATAATACTTCATAATGTTCATTGTATTTTTCAAACAGCAGACAGTGGATATCCACTCACGACATGGCTTATGACTCCATTTATTAATGCTACTACGCCAGCACAAGTTCGTTATAACTATGCTCACATCCGCACCCGCAACACAATTGAACGCACTTTTGGTCTTTTAAAAAGCCGCTTCAGATGTTTGGATGTTACAGGTGGCATGCTACTTTACGATGCTGCAAACGTGTGTGAGATTATAATGTGCTGCTGCATTCTACACAACATCTGCATAGAACATGAGAATGACAATGAGTTTGACTGTGACACTGCAGTGACTGAAGAGCAGCACAGAGAGGTCATACTTTCTCATCATGCAAAACTTCAAAGGGACCATATTGTGTCCCGGTATTTTTCATAAATCTGCGTTTTTGTGAAGCAAGTCAGATCGCACCTAGATAGGCATTGGAGTTTAGCTGTTTGTTAGATGTAGAGCAGGACTGGACTGTGATTAAAAATAGGTCCTTCCATTCTTACTAGTAGGGATGTAGCGAACTGTTCGCCGGCGAACTTGTTCGCGCGAACTTCGACCGTTCGCGTCCGCCGAATGTTCGCGAACGTCGCGCGACGTTCGCATTTTGAGTTCGCGTTCGATTCGAATACAAATCGCTCGACCATTCGACCATTCGAATTCCTTCGACCGCTAAAAATCGAACGATTTCCATTCGTTCGAACGATTGTAAGCATTCGATCGAATGAAAAGCATTCGATCGAATGCTTCGATCGTTCGATTCGAATGAAAATCGTTCGATCGAACGATTAAAATCCTTCGATCGTTCGAATCGAACGATTTTAGCGGGTGTTCGAAGTTCGCAAACTGTTCGCGAACGTTCGCATTTTTTGCCGGTGTTCGCGAACGGCGTTCGCGAACACCAAATCGGCAGTTTGCTACATCCCTACTTACTAGTCCAAACATCCCCCACCAGCCTACTTAATAGTCACTTTTTATTGCATCTTTCAGCAGCTCCTTTGGCATTTAAGTGAGTGATATTGTGAGAGATTTGCATTAGGTTTTTGAGTCATTAGTTAATACTTTTGGCTTTTATTTATGCAGCTCTATAGTATGCATTTTTAGAAATTTGGTTGCTGGGATCTACATTTCCCTTGCTTCAATAATTTGACATGAATAAGACAGGACCAGAACAGAAAGAGGAGTAATAAAAAATAGTAATTACAATACATGTGTAGCCTTAAAGACCACATTTGTTTTTTTATATGGTCAGTGACCCCCATTTGTTTGCAGGAGTGAGAAAATGTAAATGGGCTCAGAATTAGATATTCTATAACTTAAAAGTTTACTTAGATTGGTACCAACTTATTTTAGCCATACTAACTATGATGAAATTACTAATTTTAAGCAACATTTAACTGGTATTTTTATGATTATTTTTTAAATTGCCATCTTCTTTTGTTTGTTTCATGTTTTGTATTGAGGGTCACTGACCACTCCTAAAAAATGCTCAGTTAGACTAATGAATTGCTCTTGATACTTTTTGTTACTCATCTATTTTGGCCTCTCATATTCATATTATGGTCTCTCATTGGAATCTGAGTATGGTTGGTAGGGTAAATTAAACCTTAGAAACCTGTTTTCTTCAATTGTAAACCTAGTGATATACTTATTACAAAGTGGAAAAAGTTGTTTAATAATCTTATTATACCTGATTACTAATTGACAATTGTCACAATATATTATTTGAAGTTATTATTGTCCTATTAAAAGATTTCTGAGAGGAATGAGAGTTACTTTTTGCAATTTGGCTATGTTTTTTCTCAGTTTGATAACTATTTGAAGCAGGCCTATCAACCTGTACAAATATTTTCCTTGACTATATTTTTTTAAAAAAAAAAACAACTTATGGTTATTGTAATACATACAAAAGTTGCGTTTAAAATTTTCCTTTTAATTTACTCAAATAGCCATTTGTTGTGTTCGCTATGCGAACAAATACTCACCATCAACATGCTATAAAATTATTTTTAGGTTATTTCTGTTTTAGTGCGCTTATTTTATTCGCTCTGCGAATATAAATGTTATGTGACATTCGAAAATAAAGTCGCACGTCGACTTCCTGTTTGTGTACTTTCCTGTCTGTGTACTTCCGGAAAGACGCGTGACGTCAGGAATATGGCGAACCAAAAGGATCGTGCAGTGCGGTTCTCCCATGAAGAGATCATTTTTCTCCTGAGAGGCCTTGCTAAGAGCCGATACAAGTCTAAGGAGAAGGACGAAGGGAATGTGGCACTCAGGAAGCATAGAATTATGCGTCGGATATCCAGGGAAATGCAAGAAAAATTTGGAGTTAAAGATCTGTTGGTCAGCTGCAAAAACGTCTTTCTGATTTAAAAAGGAGGGGTAACCCAATGTATTCTAGGTTCCTGAAAAGAATCTTCGTTGGTAAGTTTTTATTAAGAAACTATTTAAAAAAATGTTCATTACTTAAGAATATTTTGATGAGTTATTGTTAGAAATGTGAGTGCCTAATTAACATTAATAAAGTCCAAGTTAAGAAAAAAAACTGTACAGTTTGTGAGTTGGAAAAGAAACCTGCGGCGAATTTAACGAAATTATATTCGGTTTTTTGCGACTATCGCTGTGCGAACTATATCACGTTGGGAACACTACTTATGTTTTTTATTTATAACTTGGTTTCATGTAGACATTTTAATTCAAAAATCATTTGCATTTGAAAGGAATTGTTTGGTATAAAAGTAAAAACTGGGTAAATAGGCTGTGCAAAATAAAAAATGTATCTAATATAGTTAGTTAGCCAAAAATTTAATGTATAAAGGTTGTAGTGACTGTAAGTCTAACATAACAGAACAGAACACCTTCTTGCTTTTCAGCTCTCTTGGTTTACATTGACTGGTTACCAGGCAGTAACCAATCAGTGACTTGAGGGGGGGCACATGGGTCATATATGTTGCTTTTGAATCTGAGCTGAATGCTGAGTATCAATTGCAAACTCACTGAACAGAAATGTCCCATGTGGCCCCCCTTCAAGTTGCTGACTAACTCAAAGTTAGAGAGCTGAAAAGCTGGAAGTTGTGTTGTATTCTGTTATGTTACACATCTAGTCACTCTAGCCTTTATACATTACATTTTTGGCTAACTATAGCTATAGCTATATATGTTTTATTTTGCACAGCCTAGCTATTTACCTTTTTTTTTTTTTACACTGAACTGTTCCTTTAATTGTTTTTATAATTATTTATTTGTCTTTATAAGTTGATGCACTTCAGTTTGGCAGTTTCTGAAATATGGTTGCTATGGTCTAAATTTCCCTAGCAACAAAGCATTTCTATGAATTGGATAGGAGCAGAACAAAGAGAGCAGTATTGAAAAGTACAAATAACAATATGTGTAGGCTTACAGAGATTTTCATTTGTGGAAGGGCACAATTACCCCCTTTTGAAAGTTGCAAAGAGTCAGAAGAAGAGTGCAATTCATTTAGGAACTATGAAATGAAGGGCATTGAAAAAATGCTTAGAAACTCCCATTTCATAACATAGTGAAAATGAACCTAAAGGCTACCTATCATGAAAAACGGTTACCCCCAACCCAATGTGTTGGCTGATAGAGCCTGCATTCCGGTTGGGGGTACTGTTTGGTTTTTTTAATAAAAAAAAAAAATGCCCCCCCACCAGCGCGCTTGCACCAGGAGGGAGTAGGGATGTAGCGAACTGCCGATTTGGTGTTCGCGAACGCCGTTCGCGAACACCGGCAAAAAATGCGAACGTTCGCGAACAGTTTGCGAACTTCGAACACCCGCTAAAATCGTTCGATTCGAACGATCGAAGGATTTTAATCGTTCGATCGAACGATTTTCATTCGAATCGAACGATCGAAGCATTCGATCGAATGCTTACAATCGTTCGAACGAATGGAAATCGTTAGATTTTTAGCGGTCGAAGGAATTCGAATGGTCGAATGGTCGAACAATTTGTATTCGAATCGAACGCGAACTCAAAATGCGAACGTCGCGCGAAGTTCGTGAACATTCGGCGGAGGCGAGCGGTCGAAGTTCGCGCGAACAAGTTCGCCGGCGAACAGTTCGCTACATCCCTAGTGAAGAGGTTTCTTTTCCATCAGTTGTTGAAGAGGACTCTTTTTCGTTAAAGAGTGAAGAGGTTTCTTTTCCATCAGTTGTTGAAGAGGACTCTTTTTCGTTAAAGAGTGAAGAGGTTTCTTTTCCATCAGTTGTTGAAGAGGACTCTTTTTCGTTAAAGAGTGAAGAGGTTTCTTTTCCATCAGTTGTTGAAGAGGACTCTTTTTCGTTAAAGAGTGAAGAGGTTTCTTTTCCATCAGTTGTTGAAGAGGACTCTTTTTCGTTAAATGCTTCGATCGTTCGATTCGAATGAAAATTGTTCGATCGAACGATTAAAATCCTTCGATCGTTCGAATCGAACGATTTTAGCGGGTGTTTGAAGTTCGCGAACGTTCGCATTTTTTGCCGGTGTTCGCGAACGGCGTTCGCGAACACCAAATCGGCAGTTCGCTACATCCCTACTCTTCACTCTTTAACGAAATTGAAACCTTATCTCTTTTTTTTATTGAAAAAGAGACCTCTTCTACATCTAACTTAACTGAGACCTCAGGCAAAAATGCAGAATATGAATCTATTTCAAATTCGTATGAAGGTGAAACACATACAAATCGGGCAAACAGTGGAGAAGGTTAGTGTTGGCTAATGATTTCTAAAATAGTGTCTAGTAAACATGGCAAATTGTTTCTAATTTCAGAACACACATTAAGCACAGTACATTTGTTTATTGTGCTTTTTCCAAGACTAGCAATAATATTGAGGTTAAATTCGTGGTTCACCTTTACATTAATGTTAAATATGCTTTATGATGGCTAACTGTAAGCAACTATTCAATATTTTTTCATATTTGGTTAATTTTTAAATATAATTGTTACCTTCTTACTGCTTTAATCCAGGAATCATTGACCCCCATTAAAAAAACAAATGATGTTTTTTTAAATTTACATAAATAGAATTCTTTTTCAAAAAACTCTTTGCTGCTTCCAAATAGGTATTGCTGAGCTCTTCAAAAATGGAAATGTTTTGCAAAGGCTAAGAAATTATTATTATTACTTTGTATAACTCATCTTTCTACTCTGGCCTTTCAAAAATACACATTTAAAATCAATACATGTTTAATTGTAATATTTAGGTTGCAACAGGCAACATTTCTGTAACTTGTTCTTGTGGCATTTGTGAAATTTTCATGTATTCAAATTCAGTATTCAATTTTTCAATTGTTGTATTGGTTTGTGTTAATAAATTTAAAAAACGGTACATATAAAAAGCTGGACAAGTTTTTTTTTTTTGTAAGTCTTTATTTTTAATTTTCAAAGTTATACGGGGATACAGAAGAAAAGGAGGGGATGAGGGGTACAGTATTGCAACAGAGACACACATCACGTTTAGCATACAGTATAGAGCATTTATCATCAGTCTATTCCTGCAATGTATACCCTTTTGGCTGTAGTCGTAAGTGTTAGGAAGACTTCTGTTTCCTTTCTAAATATCCTTCTGTGTTTCTATACTAATGCCATCTGAGGTGGGGGTGGGGGTGGGAGGTGGTGGGGGGGGGACAAGTTTGGACAAGTTTTATATCAATTAAATAGTGTGTTGATAGTTTTGTTTTTACATTTGCATTCTAGCCTTCATTAATCTAGAAGAGTCTAACTACTCATGTCAAGGTCAGTCTGTGGAAATGCAGAATATCATCAATTTGTCTGATGGAAATTCATCCAACGGTAAGTAGAATAATGTTATGTCAGAATACAAATTTAGAAATAAACTATGAAATACTTATTAGGTAGATCATAACTACCCTTAGGAACTAGTCATTTTGGCTTTTCCACAATTTCAACATTTGCACAGCAAAGTTCTTAGGTGTTGTCTTCTGTCCCTTCTGATACATTTGTTTCTTTTAGAGACACTGGTTTAAAGGGCACCTATTGTATAAAAAAGTGACCCCACAACCAAATGGGCGGGCTGATAGAGGCTGCATTCTGGTTGGGGTTACTATTTTTTTTTAAAAAAAAAAAAATGTCCCCCACCATCGCCGACAAGCTCGCATCGGAAGGGAGCTCTCGGTGTGAGCCACCATGACAGTAGGAGCTCATACGCATTTGTCAGCTTGTGACATCATGTGTATTAAGAAAAGTTGTCACTGTTGGGGCCTCTTTTCTTAATGCGTGTGACGTCACAAGCTGACAAACACGCATGCACTCCTACTGTCATGGCGGCCTGCACCGAGAGCTCCCTCCCAGTGCGAGCTTTCCGGTCCTGGTGGGGGGGCTTTTTAAAAAAAAAAAAAAAAAAAAAAATAGTACCCACAACCGGAATACAGGCTCTATCAGCCCGCAAATTTGTTTGGGGGTAACCTTTTTACACGATAGGTGCCCTTTAAGCACACAAACATTTTCTTGGCTGTTTTTTAATCAAATGTGTGGTTATTTTTATAATTTGTACAATGGTTGTAATTTAGTCTTTGCCACACATTTGGTACCTAATTTTCTGTAAATTGTACTTTCAGAGCATAAATTCATAAGTATAAATATATTTCTAAAAATCAGTGTGCACAAAAGGTGAAGAACTTGTTAATTCATTGTGAAATCATGTATTCCCAATTAATTTTAAAATGATATGCAAAACAAATTACAGTAATTTTTGTTTTTATTATTTTGTTCTTTGTGATTTGCTTCAGATGAAACCATTACATTTTGAAAGATTTTACTGTTATGTTCAGTTTGAAAATTCAAATTTTTTTTAAAAAAAAAAACAAAAGAAAAACTTTGTATTTAATTTCTTATAGAAAAGATCTCAGAAGACATTAAATCATAACTGTATGTAGAAGATGTTCATGCCAATAAAAATCAACCTTTGGAAAAAAAAAAGAAAGAAAGTTGTGTACAATCCAAACATTGCCACAATCCAACTTGCCTTCGCTATTTACACCAGATGACATGTATGACGCGCACCATGCAACAATATATTGTAGCTCTGAAACGTCTGCATTAAACTTTTTTTTTGAGTTTTTATTCAAAATGTTAAATTTATGCAAGTGTTTATTACTAACAAAGTTCTTCAAAAACTTCTGTAATTAGTACAATGCCATTTTTCGTATTCTGGTTTTCAAAGTAAAATTTTTGTCAAAAACTAAGTGAAAATGTTTAAAAATAACATCATGTTTAAATGCCTCATGCTTTGATTTGAAACGCACATTAAAATAGTTTGGAATATGCGAGTTTTACTGTAATGGATGAACACAATTGTGCTCATTTTAAAAACACTGGTAGTATGCAGGTAGAACAATAAAAGCATGCATCTGATTAGTTGCCATAGGTTACTACCCAGGTGTAAATATGGCCTTTGCTTATATATGACCCCCAACGTGTATCTTTAAAAATTTAAAGTAGTAGAAACTATATTTTCTCTTTCATTTAATTTGCTGCATTTAACAATTCAAATTTTCTTGAATCGTTAAATATTTTGAATTATATTTATTTTAAAATTGTAACATAGCGAGAGAAGTATATCTTGCCATTCATAACACGGGGTGTAAGTGACAGAAGTATATGTTGCATTTCAATAATGTTTCAAATATAATGTGGCAATTTGTTAAATTGATAATTGTTTAAAAAATAATTAAGACATTCGTGAAAGTACTATTTTATAATCATTGTGAAAATAAATATTTTTTTTCAAATAAAAAAACTGGGTTCATTTTTGAAATGTAAATGTTAATAGCAAATCTACAATGACACGATATATAGATAGTACATAATTCAAATTCTCTGTTACTATTCATTTTGTAAAATATCTTTATAGTATAGTACTTGCACTAAAAACCCACTTTTAGAACATTGGTCTTTGGAGTTTTCTGAGTTTGGAGAACTGTCGAGCCAAAAGTGAATTATTGTTTTTTTTTTTGTTTTTTTTTACGTTTGTTTTGCCAACTTGACACCAACTGGGAAAAATACACAAGGCAATTGATGCACTCTAGTTAACATTTATTTGACTAATATTTCTTTACATAAACTTTACAAATACTGCATTTAAGAAAACTGAATGTAGTGTACAAACATCAGTTAACTGTAATATTCACAATTACAAAATTTGGGATTATTCAATAGTAAATTGGCTTAAAAAAAAACAAAAACAGAAAAGGGTAATATTTATATTATTTACTACAATAAATTGCTTGCTATACAAACATTAGCAATGACAAGAAACTACAAACAACCTTTTTGCAAACAACACTCATTGGTGTTTAGCAAATAAAATCAAAGAAATTTTTTTTTTTTAGAAAGCTCAGATTTCACATCTAGCAGAAACCGTTGAGGGCAACACCTCCTTCTTTCTGTTGGTGTCCTTGAACAAATTACTTTTTTGTTCGATTTTGGATGGCATTTTCTTGTTTTTTTTGCGTTTTCTATACTGTCATTGACCTCAGAATTTTGTATTTCAGAATTTTGTATTTCAGTTTCATCAAGTAAATTGATTGAAACAGGAGATGGGGTCAGTTGTAATTGAAGTTCATTACAGATTTCATCGGCTGTAGAATCCTGTTCTACATCTATTGCTTTCGTTTGGCATTGTGCATCTGTAAATGTTTTAGTAGGTTTTATTCTTTCTACCAGCACACTAGTAAGCTTTCCAATCTCATTGCATACATCTTTAAGATTATTCTGAAGGCAAAACTTCAAATCACACATTTCTTTCTGAAACGTTTGTTCAAAGTTATTGATTGCTGAAATGGCTTCTTGGGTATATTTTACATGGCTACTTAGAATGTTCAAGTCATCATCTTCATGAGGTATGTTTTGAGGTGTATCAGATATCTGAGTCATCTGGGTATTATCTTCATCATTAATGAATGAAAACTCCATATTATCATTGTCCATACTATACATTGAATTTTCACCTATTACATCTGAATCAACCTCATCCAAAATGGCATCTGTGGGGAAAATATATAAAATCAAATTAACATTTGCTACCATTTTAAGGCCAGATCGAAAATGCAAGTTTATATTTTAATCCATTTCTCAGCCAAAATAGTACTTCACTATTGTAAATTAGGGAGTGCTTATATTCTTAAACGTGACAACAGCATGGAAAACAAGGCACTAAGGTTGGCCAGATGCAGTAACTCATAGCAACCAATTAGTTTTCTAATAGGTATTCAGTACATGTGTCGTGCTGTTTGGTTGCTTTTGCTTAAAAGGGTTGTTCACCTTCAAAACACTCTTTTTCAGTTCAGTTGTTTTTAAATTGTTAACCTGAAATAAAGCCTTTTTTCATGTACTTTCCATTATTTATCTTTTACTGTTCTCCCAAAATCTAAGTTTAATTTTGAATGTTGGTGTCTGTGGTGTTTGAGTCTGGCAGCTCAGTAATTCAGGCGCAGACTCTAAACTGATACAATTTTGCTGCCTGTAATGAAACCCAGAGATTCTGCACAGCAGGGACAAAGATAAGAAATGTATCAACTAAATGTATCAGTTTAGAACAGTTTTTTAGAAAGTGAAAAATGACACTTTACACTTCAATATTAGAGAAACGGTTACAAATAGAAAATAGCCAGTAATTATAAAAAGTTGTTAATTCCAGTGATCTATCTGAAAACAACTAGTTGTTTAAAGGTGAACAAGCTCTTTAAGGACTATCAGTTACCCCCATATATATTTGAGAATAAAAAAATATGTGAAGCATCAAAGGGGAATGAAACCCCCCCAGCGCTAAAACCAAACCCTCCACCCCCCACCTACCTCTCCTCTCGGGCTATTGGCCCAAAGTCCCTACTTACCCCTTAATGCAGGTCCACTCCAGCGATGTTCACAGGGAAGAGAAGATGGCCCCTGTGAACATCGCTGGAGGGGACCTGCATTAAGGGGGAAGTAGGGGAGAGGTAGGGCAGGGGGAGGAGGGCCTACAGTGGGGTGGTGGGTTTGAGTTTGCACCTAAGGGTTTCATTCCCCTTTAATAATTGTTACTATAATTGAAAATAGAGAATCCATGAAGCAGCAAAAATGATACAGACTTGAACCACACCAAATGAAATTAGAAGGTAATATTTAACATATTGCTGAATTGAAATGCTTCCCCCCTTGATTATACCTTTCAATATTAATGTACAATTAAATACACAGTAAAAGTTCAAATTTTAAAAATAAAAATTCTAATACTACCCTATTATTAATGTTTTATATAAAAAACAAAGATTACCTTCACTACTTCTTCGTGAAGTGTCAAAATTTGATAAAGCAACTATTTGCACCGGATTGATTGTCTCTAATACTAATTCATCATTTTCAGATAACTGACTCAATTGTTGTAATCCACCGCCAGTTTTTGTCATTTCTTTATAGTTACTTGTAACTTTATCTTTAGCTCTTCTCCTTACATCAAGCCATCGTTTTTTAATGTCATTAACTGTGCGGGTAGTAACACCAACTGCATTTATTTTATTTAAAATAGCCATCCAAATTTGGTTCTTTATAAGTCCAGAGGTTTTCTGAGCCAGGTCTCCATACAAACGGCGGTAATTGCGATTCAGAAATAAAAAATAAACATTTTCAGGCCATAATTTAAAGTATTACATACATGCTTATAAAATTGGTTATAAAATAAATGTACAAAAAAAAATTCCATATATGTTAAAGCATTGGCTCACTTTTCAAGTTAACTTTAAATGTAGTAGAATGACTAATGCAAAGCAACTAATCCATTTGTCTACATTATTTAATTACTATATTAATTAGAATTATTTGGCTTCTACGTCAGACTGTTTACAGTTTTCAAATAGGGGTAACTGCCCACAATCTATAACAACTAATGCTGAGTGAGGCTACAAATGTATTATTAATGTTGTTAGATTTTATTGCCCCCTAATTGTAGCCCAGTCTCCTAATCAAATTAGTACATGGTTGCTAGGGTAATTTGGACCCTAGCAACCAGACAACTTAATTTGCATTTTGGACAGCTGCAGAATTAAAAGCTTAGTAATTCATAAAGCACAAATAACTAAAACATGAAGTCCATTTGCCACTGAACAACCTCTTTAAAAAACCTTTAATTTGCAATTGGTCTTTGTTCTTGAATGTATGATCAATTGTATTTTCTGTTTCTGGTGAACATTTTGTTGTGGAGTCTTAGTTTCGGATGCAAAAATGTTCACCAGAAACCAAAAACATAATTGATAATACATTCAAAAACAAAGACCAATTGCAAATTAAAGGCTTTTTAAGGAACCTTACACATAGGTGTTTGTAGCTACACTCCCCTGTGTTCCCATTTCATGTGCTCAGCAGCAGTTCTCCCTACAGCTGAACACATAATACCAGAAAACAAGTGCACAGCTCAAAACACCTGTGTGTAAGTGCCCTAAAAAGGTTGTTCTGAGACATTTGTCTACATTTTATATTAATTGTCATTCGCTACTTTTTTTTTTGATGAAAAACTGTTCAACTATTAATATGAAATTCCACATTCAACAATAGCTTACAATAATTAAAAAAAAAAACCACTTACTTCATTTACTAAAATATCCAGCTCCTCTTGACAAAAGCGATGTTTTCTTAACCTTGAAAAGTTATCCACAGGAACTGCTTTTTTCTTCTTTTTGCTTAATCCTTCCTCAAGAATGTCATCATTTAAATCTAGGTTTATAGCCACAGCACTGTCATCTGTAATGGGTGCTAACTCACCAGTACTATTGCTACAACTTGGCTGCAAATTTAAGAAATCTTGAAGCTTTGCATACATGTCCGGAGATAAATTAATGGAAACTGTGCTAGACATAGTTAACAAATTGAACACAAATTAAAAAAGAAAAGGAGCTCTAATGATACAGAGAGATACTCAAAGTTTACTGTGCTGTGCAGACTATTACAGGTAGCCACAAGTAGCAGGATAGCAACAGCAACCCATAGCCAATTGGAATAGTTAGTTTGTGATCATGCGCAGTGCGAATTACCAATAGCCTATGGTTTCCAGGCGGAATGTGAAAATCGCCTCAGTGACTACTGCTTGCGCACCACGAATAGGAAGGAAAGGCGGGAAGCGAAAACTACCCAGAGATAACTGTTTCTACACCACAAATAGGAAAAGGCCAACAAAAACACCCACAACTGCAATGTAGTAATTAGTAGTGCGTAGTGCGATTGTTAACTACCCTGCCCATGGATACAATGCCAACAAAACCAATCATGCGCTAAGCGTAATTGCAAAAAGCTAATATATTCGCAAACGCTATTACAAACCATTACATTGCGCAACTCATGTTATTTTTGCGTTTGCTACTGTTTTGTGCCTATGTAATATATCTGTGCGAAAAATATTGCATTCCGCTTAGCGCAAATATACTCGCAAATGTGCGAGTGCGTGCTGCGATAACGCCAAATATTACATTTGGGGGCAAGTGTCATATGTGTGCTTATATATAAAAATAAATAGAATTATGAGCCTCAGAAAAGTGCTAATGTGCTTAGAGAAATTACTCATTAATATTTCTCACAACAGTACTATTAAAAGTGAAAATATTGAAGTTAAAAAGATCATACAGTGTGGTAAATATAAAAATATATATAAAAAGTTACAGTACAACACTAATTTGTCACTGTATTATTTAGTTAGTACTTAAATTGTAATGTATTGTGCCGGTTATTTAAAAGCCCCCAAGTGTTGTAAAACTATAGGTTTAAGTCATAAATATTATTGCCATAGTAAACACGAGGTTAAGGCACAAAACTTTGTATGCTTGAAGACTATTGACAGATACTTTTAGAAGGTACAACTTGAGTGTAACCAGTCCAGCCTTCTCCTTTGTGCAAAGCACAAGATTTGTGTATGCACGGAAGCCCTGAAAATAGCACCTCATTTGAGAATGTGGTACTTCCAGGGCCCCTTTCCGCATGCAACTGACTTGCATGTATTTGTGTAGGGGAGGCAAAACATCATTATTTTTCTCCAAATATAATCCAGAAGTAAAGTTTAATAGAATACCCAGAAAACACAAAGCAACAAGTTAAATTACATTTCTCTGAAATTATTGGCAGCATAAGAAATAGTATAAAAAAGATACAGGCGAGACAAAAAAATATAAACATAACTTCTCTTCAAAGAGAAAATAAAAAAGTTCCAATACAGAGTTTACTTAGTAATACTTTTTAGATTTCTACCTGTGTTTTCTTGCAGATGCAGGCAAGTTAATAATTTATCTTCTGTACAGGCAAAAAATTATCCTATATGCATAAATCCTGCATGAAACCTATGAGACAGTTCATAAATAGGTGGTTTCTCCAACTACTACTCTGACAACTACGTATGCAGTATAATCACAATGGTAAACTTTGCAGTCTTATTTCATAGATTAAAGTAAAATTATTGTTGTACAATATAGTCCAAATAAAGGCTTACTAACCATAAGTTTAATGAATAGCCAAAAAATTGTATATTATCTCTCTTTTACAGTTCCAATGGAGCAATTTTAGAGCATTTATAACAGAGTGAACATATATGCATTGTCATTCTATAAAGGATAAAGCAGTGATTCCTCCATAAGCCATAAATTGACGTTTATGATGTTTTGTCTAAGAAGACTAGGACAACATTCAGGAAGCATGCTGTGTAGTTTCACCACTTCTTTAAGGAGGATATGTCTACTCTTTTAGCTTCTTTTGAATGCTAGGAAGATAAGTAATAAAAAGAAACACATTTTTTTGGCCACCTGGATCAGTAACCACATTTGAACACTGGAAAGAGGCACAAAAGGAAGGCAAATAATTTAAAAGCTATAAAAATATATAATGAAGACCAAATACAGTGGATAAGAATATATAGCATACTGTACTTAAAATTAAGTTTAACTAACCCTTTGATAATATTAGTTGTTGATCACTGGACAAAATAAGTAAGATACTTATAAGCATATACAGCCATTGAATACAGTTGCATAATTGGTGCCGTTATTCAAAAAGGGGTCTCAAAACTATAGGCCGGTTTGTCTGACATCAGTGGTAGGAAAGCTTTTTGAAGGGGTATTAAGGAATAAGATGCTGGACTTCATTGCAAATCATAATAGTATAAGTTTGTACCAGCAAGGTTTTATGCATAATAGATCTTGCTAGACTAATTTAATTTCCATTTATGAGAACTGAGCTGGGACCTCGATTCTGGGAAGACAGTAGATGTGTTCTACTTGAGAACTGGCTAAAACATAGATTACAAAGAATGGTGGTAAATGGGACATTTTCTAATTGGACCAGTGTTGTTAGTGGATTACCGCAGGCTCTGTAATTGGTCCTTTGCTTTTCAACTTGTTTATTAATGACCTTTAGGTGGGCATTGAAAGCACTGTTTTTATCTTTGCTAATTACACAAAATTGTGCACAACTATAGGTTCCATGCAGGATGCTGCCACTTTGCAGAGTGATTTGCCTAAATTGGAAAACTGGGCAGTAAACTGGAAAATGAGGTTTAATGTTGAAAAAGCAAGGTTATGCACTTGGCAAATATATAAATGCAAGTTATACACTAAATGGAAGTGTGTTGGGAGTTTCCTTAACTGAGAAGGATCTAGGGTTTTTGTGGATAACAAGTTGTCTAATTCTGGGCAGTGTCATTCTGTGGCCAGCAAAGAAGGTAGTGGCTTGCATAAAACAGGCATAAACTCAAGAGATGAAAACATAATTTTGCCTCTTTATAGTTCATTGGTAACATAGTAACATAGTAAGTTAGGTTGAAAAAAGACACACGTTCATCAAGTTCAACCTTTGAACTCTATTTTAACCTGCCTAACTGCTAGTTGATCCAGAGGAAGGCAAAAAATCTGAAGCCTCTCCAATTTGCCTCAGAGAGGGAAAACATTTCTTCCTGACTCCAGACTAGTCCCTGGATTAATTTGTACTATGAGCTATCTTCCATAAACCTGTATTCCCTCACTTGCTAAAAAGCCATCCGACCCCTTTTTAAAGCTATCTAATGTATCAGCCTGTACGACTCATTTAGGGAGAGAATTCCACATCTTCACAGCTCTCACTGTAAAAAACCCATTCCGAATATTTAGGCGAAACCTCTTTTCTTCTAATGAGTGACCTTGTGTCAGCTTGAAAGATCTACTGGTAAATAAAGCATTAGAGAGATTGTTATATGATCCCCTTATATATTTATACATAGTTCTCATATCACCTCTTAAGCGCCTATTCTCCAGTGTGAACATACCCAATTTGGCCAGTCTTTTCTCATAGCTAAGATTTTCCATATCTTTTACCAGCTTAGTTGTCCTTCTCTGGACCCTCTCTAATTCAATAATGTCCTGTTTGAGCACTGGAGTCCAAAACTGTACGGCATATTCTAAATGGGGCCACCAGTGCTCTAAAAAGTGGAAAAATGACGCCCTCCTCCCGTGAATCTATGCCCCTTTTAATAGAGCTCAAGACCTTATTTGCCCTTGATGCTGCTGACTGGCATTGCTTGCTACAGCCAAGTTTATCATCTACAAGAAACTTACTCCAAGCAGAGAATGTACCATTAACAACCACCCTCTGTACCAGGGCCGGACTGGGAGTAGAAAGCAGCCCTGGCAAAATAAATCACAGCAGCCCACACAGAAATTCGTGCTGGTCTTTTATTTAAACACGAGCATATTTTATATATATATATATATATATATATATATATATATATATATATATATATATATATATATATATATATATTAGTCATATACAAATACAAAAGGAGTACATTTTAGTTTCTAAAAATGCATCCTATAAGATACATACCAATAGGCATTTAAATTTATGTTTGCTTATCATTTACAGTAGGGGGTACATTATCCCTTATTATACATGAGAGAGTTCCCTGTATAACTCAGCCTGCAGCCTTGTGCCTTTATATGGTCACAGAACAACCCCTTAGTGACTTCTTATATCCTTATCATTTACAGTAGGGGGTACATTATCCCTTATAATACATGAGTGATACTCAGAGTTCCCTGTATAACTCAGCCTGCAGCCTTGTGCCTTTATATGGTCACAGAACAACCCCTCACTGACTTCTAATACCCTTATCATTTACAGTAGGGGGTATATTATCCCTTATAATACATGAGTGATACTCAGAGTTCCCTGTATAACTCAGCTGGCAGCAGTTCTAGAGGTACGCAAGTGCAGCACCGCAAGGCTGGTCTTATCAAGTGTGGGGCTATTTTGGTGGGGACCCTTAGACTGAGTTGCCAGCTGGCATACCACAGGGACTCCAGTGCCTGTCTCTGCTTCTCTCCTGCTAACTGTTGCTGTAACCCTGCTTGTAACCCACGGGTTCGGGCCGACCCCTGGACAAAATGCGCGGGTCGCGACCTAGTACTGCCGGCTTCCGGAATATATAGACTTCCGCCTGCCCCCCCCCTTTTGTGACGTCACTGCGGGGCGGACGTGGGTCTATAAATAAAGGGGAGCAGCGGGGCCGGGTCGGGTGCGGGTAGGGAGTGGGTGGGTTAGGGTCGGGTGCGGGTCGAGAAATTCTTGTCCCGCACCTCAGTACTGCCTTTGTACTGTATCACTTCCTTGTTCCATAGCCCTAGCACTTAATGGAACATAGTGGCCCACAACTATTTCATACTATCACAGCCCACTGCCGCAAGAATTACAGAAAGAAAAGAGGAGAGATCCTTTCTACTTTTTTCAAATTCTCACTCATAACCCTTCATTTTTCCACCCTTCACCATTTAGCTTTACTTTTTTCCAGCTTTCTCTCCTTTCATTCCTTATTCTGCTTGCCCATCTTCACTCCTATTTATTTTGCCCCTTTATTTTTTATTAGATCAGCCTCTCCTTTTTTTTCAATTGTTTTGTCTGCACAGTGCAAAAAAATGGATAATTGCCTCTTACTGTGGCAGGGAGCATTGCGTTCAGGCTCAGCACAGGCAGGCCAGCAATCAGCATAAAAAATATGATCCGCACCTCTCCACACCAGTAGTGTGCTGCAGCTGTCTGTGCTGATGCGGGCGTGCAGAGACAGGGGACTGACAGGCCCTGTTGGAGACCCTGTTCATCCGGCTTCCACTGTGAACGGCAGCAACAGCAGAGAACAGAGAGAAGTGGGAGGGGCGGAGCCACAGTGGGAGCTAGGACGGAGGAGTGGTCCTAGAGCCCTCCAGATGCATTGAAAGGTACAGTAAATTCTAATTAGTATTATGTCTCAGGAGTGGCCCACTTAAGCAAAATATAGAGCAGCCCTTAGGGCAAATGCCCGTCCACACAGATTGCCAGTCTGGGCCTGCTGTGTACCCTATCCTGTAGCCAGTTTCCTATCCATGTGCAAACAACTTCATTAAGCCCAACATACCTTAATTTAGAAAGCAGTCGTTTGTGGGGCACGGTATCAAACGCTTTGGCAAAATCCAAATAGATCACATCTACTGCCCCCCCACTGTCCAGCATCTTAATTACTGGATTTGTCTGACATCACCTATCATGTCCTATAAAGCCATGCTGATTGCTGCTCATAATGCCATTCACTAGGACAAATTTTTGAATGTGATCTCTTAACAAGCCTTCAAATAATTTGCCCTGCAAGATGTCAAATTTACTGGCCTATAATTGCCAGGCTGATATTGTAATCCCTTTTTAAATATTGGAATGACATCAGCTTTTCTCCAATCCATTGGTACCATACAAGTTGAAAGCGAATCTGAGAAAATCAGAAATAAGGGCTGGTCTAAAACTGAACTAAGCTCTCTTAAATCCCGGGGTTTTATGCTATCAGGCCCTGGAGCCTTGTTTAGATAATTTTTTATTAAAGCTTTAGGAAACATATCCTGAGTCAGCCACTAACTAGATTGAGCTGAGTCATCCGTGCAGCTATGAAGTGAGCCTGGGAACTCAGACTCCTCTATTGTATACACTGCAGAAAATAACTGATTTAGCACTTTTGCCTTTTCTATATCTGTTACAACCATACTGGTATCATTATCTAAAGGAGCAACACTCTCAACCCGCATCTTTTTACTATTAATATACTTAAAAAACTTTTTTGGGTTAGTCTTAGCCTCTGCCGCTATGCACTCTTCATTTCCTTTCTTTGCCTTCCGGATTGCTGTTTTACAACATTTATTATAGAGTTTATATTCATTAAATGCAGCTTCTGTCCCACAGACTTGTAGTTTTTAAATCCCTTTCTCTTCTTTCCTATTAACTTCTTTCCTTCTATATTAAGCCACATAGGGTGATTCTTAGTGCTTCTACATTTACTCCTTAAGGGAATAAATTCATAACAGTAATGTTTTAATATCAATTTAAATCACAACCAATTCTATTCTGTGTTTTTAGCTAAAAACATAATGCCCCAATCAATGCTCTGAAGGGCAGCCCTAAAGGCACTAAAATTAGTTTTTCTGAAATTCATGGTTTTTGTTGCACCAGTGTATATTTGTTTTTTGCACCAGACATTAAATGATATAACATTATAGTCACTATTACCCAGGGGTTCAATGACTTTTTTTTCTGGTTGACTCTTCAATAGGGATGTAGCGAACTGTTCTGCGGCGAACTTGTTCGCGCGAACATCGGCTGTTCGCGTCCGCCGCAAGTTCGCGAACGTCGCGCGACGTTCGCCAATAGGCGTTCGCGTCAAAATCGTTCGACCATTCGACCATTCGAGCGCTAAAATCGAAGGATTTTCGTTCGAATCGAACGATCGAAGCATTGGATCGAATGAAATCATTCGATCCAATGGCTTCGATCGTTCGACTCGAACGAAAATCCTTCGATCGAACGATTACAATCCTTCGATCGTTCGAATCGAACGATTTTCGGATGATCGAAGTTCGCGAACAGTTCGCGAACTGTTCGCAAATTTTGCCGGTGTTCGCGAACGGCGTTCGCGAACACATCGGCGGCGGTTCGCTACATCCCTACTCTTCAACAACCTGTACCATAAAATTGTAATGCAACAAGTTTATAAACTTCTTCCCATTAACTGATCTGGCAGTACTGCTGCTCCAGTCAATATCTGGGTAATTAAGCTTTTTATGTTAGTGCTAAATGTTTGTGAAGATTCTCATTCATCCAGGTCATTGTATATCTGTAGAAATAAGTCAAATCAACTGGACTTGCTGTGTTTTTTTCCCTTGGAGACGTTTTACCAATTATCCAACTGGCTTTCTCAATTCAGAATAACTTGTACATAGGATCTTGCTTCGGAATATATCCTCTGGAATGTTGCGCCAATCAGCATGATCTGTTTATCATAATACACAATGATGTCATAAAGTTAGGTGATGAATGTATTAGCAAGATTGGAGCTTGGATATGTTATTAAACCTTCCAGGGAGAGGTGCCAAAACAGCATTGTATGTGGCAATATATACATGTGGTAGATATTATTGAAGCCACTGAAGCCTCAATCAATAACAACAAAGTACCACGAAATGAGGCTGAACAACTTTGCATCAAAGTGTCTGCAGCCCTAGCCAGTGCTAAACCACCTCCATCAAACCTGACGTCACAGGAAAGGGAAGCACTGACATCCCTCAAAAAGGACTTAAATATCACTATCCTGCCCGAGGATGAAGGAAGATGCACAGTTGTAGTTAATACATCAGACTACCATGCAAAGGTGACCATACTTCTAAGTGACAACAACAACACGTATGAAGCCCTAAGACGGGACCCAAGCAACAGATACAAGAAAAATGTCATAGACCTCTTAAAACAGCTGATGGAAGACAAAGCTATTGATCGAGCCACATATCATCGCCACTACCCTGGGGAAACCTCCCCATGTATATATGGACTCCCTAAGATACACAAGGAAGGGGCCCCTTTCAGACCTATTGTCAGCAACATTAAAGAAAAACTATACCCCAAAACAATGTAGGTCTCTATAAAAAGATATTGCATAAAACAGCTCATATGTAAAACCCTGTTTCATTTTCATAATAATATACTTTTCTAGTAGTATGTGTCATTGGGTAATCATAAATAGAAAATTCCCATTTTAAAAAATAAGGGCCGACCCCTGGGGTCATACGATTCACTGTGCACACAAATATACCTAACAAACTATACTTCTTAGGTCGCATGAGCCAATTAACAGACAGAGTTGTGTCTTTTGCTTCCACACTTCTTTCTGTTACAGTTAAAGCTGCAGTATTTCTGGTCAGGTGATCTCTGAGGCAGCACACAGACCATCATGAAATGGTAGTTCAAGGCAAGAGATGTAAATGGGAAATATTTACTTAAATATATCGACCAGTTTGGTAAAATTCTTTAATATACCACTTAATATGATGTAAATTATCTGTTGCTTAATTTTTCATTTTGGGGGTATAGTTTTCCTTTAACTCTTTGACTTACAATGTGGCAAAATACCTAGCCAACATCCTAGCCCCTTTGGTTGGAAATACAGAGCATCACATACAGAACTCCCAGGATTTAATTAACAAAATCCAAGGGCTGGTACTAGGCACAGAAGAAACAATGGTATCCTATGATGTTACTTCCTTTTTTTTTTTACCTGCATTCCTATCAGAGAGGCAGTTAAAACAGTGAGAAAATGGTTGCTAAAAGACAACACCCTTGACAACAGAACAAAGCTTAACCCAGAGCAAGCATGTTCTCTACCTGTGCCTAAGTACAGTATTTCAAGTACAAGGATAAGTTCTACAGGCAGAAGCATGGCATGCGCCATGGGATCACCAGTTTCACCTATTGTGGCAAACCTGTAAATGGAGGAAGTGGAAAGAAAAGCCCTGTATAGCTTCAAATGAATCACTCCCAGTCATTGGTTCTGATATGTGGATGACACATGGGTTAAAATACACACACAGGGGGTACAGACTTTCACTGAACACATCAACACAGTGGACGACAACATCAGGTTAACACGAGAAGATGAGCAGGATAACACACTGGCTTTTTTGGACCGTTCGGAAAGGGTGGAAAGCTGGAAATAGAGGTCTACAGGAAACCTACCCACACAGACCAGTACCTGCTGATTGACTCCCACCATCCACTAAATGGTGGAAGTCATCAAAGCTCTATATCACAGAGCAGACAAGATCCCGACCAGCACAGAGGCTAAGTTGCAAGAAATGGAACATCTCAGAGGGGCCCTGAAGACGTGTGGGTATCTAGATTGGGCCTTTGTGAAAACCGGTAGAAAAAGAAGCACCAAGACTACTAGTGAAGGTGGAAAACAGGACAGTAGAAAGAACTTGGTCCTCCCATAAAATAATGGTACCTGTATGGTTGTAACAGATACAGTAAAGGTAAATGTGCTAAATCAGTTATTTTCTTCAGTTTATACAATAGAGGAGTCTGAGTTCCCAGACTCACTTCATAGCCACACTGATGGCTCAGCTCAATCTAGTCAGTGGCTGATTTAGTATGATTCGTAAAGCTTTAATAAAAATTTATGTAAACAAAGTTCCAAGGCCTGATGGCATACACCCCGGGTTCTAAGAGAGCTTAGTTCAGTTTTAGACAAGCCCCTATTTCTGATTTTCCCAGATTCGCTTTCATCTGGTATGGTACCTATGGATTGGAGAAAAGATGATGTCATTCCAATATTTGAAAAGGGATTATGATCTCAGATCTGTGGTGGGCAAATTATGTGAAGTTGTCCTAGTGAATGGCATTATGAGCAAATATCAGCATGGCTTTATGAAGGATAGGTAATGTCAGACAAATTTGATTGCTTTTTATGGTGAGGAAAGTAAGATGCTGGACAGTGGGGGGCAGTAGATGTGATCTACTTGGATTTTGCCAAAGCGTTTGATACCGTGCCCCACAAACGACTGCTTTCTAAACTAAGGTCTTAATGAAGTCGTTTCCATATGGATTGGAAACTGGCTACAGGATCAGGTACAGAGGGCGGTTGTTAATGGTACATTCTCTACTTGGAGTAAGGTTCTTAGGGGGTCCCTCAGGGCTGGGTCCAATTTTATTTAACTTGTTCCTTAATGACTTAGGGAGGGTATTGTAAGCAATGTATCAATGTTTGCAGATGACACAAAACTATCCAGCCAGGATGCAGCATCCTTGCAACAGGATCTTGACAAACTGGCAATCTGGGCAGCTAAGTGGCAAATGAGATTCAATGTTGATAAATGTAAAGTCATGCACCTGGGATGTAAAAATATCCAAGCCACTTATACCCTTAATGGGACTGCACTAGGCAAATTCATTATGGAAAAGGACCTTGGAGTCCTTGTAGATGATAAAATTGGCTGTAGCAAGCAATGCCAGTCAGCAGCATCAAGGACAAATAAGGTCTTGAGCTGTTTTAAAAGGGGCATATATTCACGGGAGGAGGGGGGTCATTCTTCCACTTTATAGAGCACTGGTAAGGCCCCATCTAGAATATGCCGTACAGTTTTGGTCTCCATCACTCAAAAAGGACATTATTGTATTAGAGAGGGTACAGAGAAGGGCAACTAAGCTGGTAAAAGGTATGGGAAATCTTAGCTATGAGGAAAGACTGGCCAAATTGAGGATGTTCACACTGGAGAAGAGGTGCTTAAGGGGTGATATGATAACTATGTATAAATGTATAAGGGGATCATATAATAATCTCTCTAATGCTTTATTTACCAGTAGGTCTTTCCAGCTGACACGCGGTCACCCATTCCGATTAGAATAAAAGAGGTTCCGCCTAAATATTCTGCAAGGGTTTTTTTACAGTGAGAGCTGTGAAGATGTGAAATTCTCTCCCTGAATCAGTGGTACAGATTGATACATTAAATAGCTTTAAGAAGGGATTGGATGGCATTTTAGCAAGTGGGGGAATACAGGGTTATGGAAGATAGCTCAAAGTACAAGTTGATCCAGGGACTAGCCTGGAGAGGCTTCAGGTGGGGTTTTTTGCCTTCCTCTGTATCAACTGCCAGTTTGGCAGGTTAAAAGGTTGAACTTGATATACATGTGTCTTTTTTCAACCTAATGTACTATGTTACTCTGTTACTATGTTACTCTGTTACTATGTTATATGTAGCTGGGGTGTTGGAAAGACACCACACCCCTATCTGCTTTAAACCCAGCAACACACTGAGGCAGCAACTAGTTCACCCAAAAGACCCAACCCCAAAGCACAATAAGAGTAACATTGTGTATGCAGTGCATTGAGGAGTGCTCTGATTTATATGTGGGAGAAATCAAACAACAGTTAGACCAGCGTATGGCACAGCACAGAAGAGCCAGCTCCTCTGGTTAGGACTCAGCTGTGTGCCTACATCTAAAAGAAAAACGACACACATTTGAAGACTGCTAGGTCCAGATTCTAAACCGGGAGAGTGACTGGTTCAAAAGAGGTATTAAAGAAGCCATATATGTAAAAACTGAAAAACAAAGTTTGAATGGAAGCAGGGGGGGGGGGGGGGGTTGAAATCTATTTTATGCCACATACAATGCTGTTTTGGCACCTCTCCCTGGAAGGTTTAATACCACTTTAAAGTTCCAATTTTGCTAATACAATCAACAACTAATGATGACATCATTGTGGATTATGATAAACAGATTATGCTGATTGGAGCAACATTCCAGAGGATATATTCAGAAGCAAGATCCTATGTACAAGTTATTCTGATTTAAGAAAGCCAGTTGGATGACTGGTGAAACATCTTCAAGGAAAAAAAACAAAGCAAGTCAAGTTGATTTGACTTATTTCTACAGATATGTTAGTGCTATACTTAGAAGAGCTCATTTACTAGTGCAAGTGCAGTTTGCAATGTGCAAGTCCGATGTAATTGTGGCTGATGAATTTTAAAAAAATCTTTGGCAGTCTGATGTTGCAATTTCTGGCACTCTGTGTTAAAATGTTGTGTGCTACCAATTCAAGCTGGCGATAGCGTTAGTCTTCCTCTGCACGTGATTTGCAAGAGGATGTGGAACAGAACCAGCGGTGCAAATGTGAGGATGGGCAATGAGCAGCTTTGGATGCAAGTGCCCTTAATATATTGTGGTAGAGTGACCAAGGAAATGGTTAAAAATGTGTGTTTTTCCTTTGATTTATCCCCAGTAGAAGATGTAGGCAACAGGAAGGGTGTTAATAAACAGAGAATAGTTTCTCTCTTTAAAGACTTTGGTGGCCAGATTCTGGAAGCTTGAGTGTTCTGGAAGGAACAGGCAAGCCAGCTCGCATATTAGAGCTCAGTTTCCACAGGAAGGCTGTCCTGTGGCAAAGTATTTTGTTTCAATGAGACTGTTAGGAAGCTCTCTCAAAGCAGGACACAGAGCAGAAAGGTTAGCTACCTGTGTGAGGAACTCCCAAAGAGGCTGGGAGTGCTGCCTGCAACTGCAAGGAGCAGAGGGACCCCATGACCAAGTGAGAGAGTCTATCTGACTGAGGAAACCCAGGAGGCTGAGCAATCCCCAGAATACCGGGGTGACCCCAACATATGTGTTTTTACTGGTAGTCTACAAGGGACCCAGTCTAGTGAGGGAACTCATCAAACCTATGAAGGTAGCACCCAGTGGGCAGGATTTATTTTTATGATTTGTGTTTTGTATCCTGAAATAATACACAGTACACTTTATTCAGGCAATATAAAGGTTCTATAATCAGCATTAATTAATGTGCGACATGTGCATACCTATTGAGGACCCACGAGCACCGATGGGGGGTAAGAATGGGCCACAAAATAGCCCAAAAGCTGAGCACATATGCAAGCCAAGATGGTGGGGAGAGGTCCTGAAAATGACTGAAACAACACCTGGGTGAGTCCACCTTGTCCAACTACCTGGTGGTAGAGAGAGTGCACAGAGTCCCAACCAAGTCAGTGCTTTCCAGGGCCCCCTCCATTCTCATTCCTGGCAAAACTTCTAAAGTATAAGGACCATGACGCAGCCTTAGCTGCTGCAAGGTGCATAGGGGACATACAATACCAGGGCAAAAAAATATCGCTTTACCCAGACTTTTTGACCGGGATACAAAAAAAGGGCCAGATTCACCAGAGCCAAGAAATGACTCAGGAACAACAACGTAACGTATGTAATGTTGTACCCAGCCAAACTAAGGATACAATAGTACAAACATGTCACACTATACTTAGCTCCCAAAGGCAATAGAGACTGGGAAGTCGATGGATAATACTTGCAGAATTACAGGCAGAATTTCGCAACTGCCACACGGAATTCTGGCTAACCAATATCACTGAAACTAGCCTAAACATAATGTGGGATGCATATAAAACATACACTAGAGGGGCATATATCTCAATGATCAAAGCCCATAGAACATGGAACAGACACAATATAGCAAAAGCAGAGGCAGAAGCATCTCAAGCTGAACAAACCCACACAAAAAGCCCTACAGCTGACACACAAACTCACCTGAAAAAAACACAAAGAGATCTAAAACTTTTACACCTAGACACCACAAAACAGAGCCCACCAATTATATGAACACGGAGATAAGAAAGCAAAACATATATCCTTTCTAACTAAAGAGCTACATCTGTCTACCTTGATATCCTACCTATCAACAGCAGATGGCACAAACAGTACCGACCCACTGAAAATCTGTGTTATTTGCAGATTACTATACCCAACTGTACACCTCCAAGCTAACCAAACTGAAACAGAGATTAAGCAATATTTACAGGCAGCAACGCTCCCCACCTTAGACACTACACAATGCCTTGAACTAGATGCTGACTTCACCCTAGAGGAGATGGAAGGTGCTATCACCTCCTTCCCCACCTCAAAAGCACCATTCCCAGACAGTCTACCTGGTAAAAGCTACTTGACCTTCTCCACTCAGCCTCCCGAACCAACTCACTTCCACAATCATTTTATCAGGCAACCATAATATTAATCCTTAAGCAAGATAAGGACTCTTCACAATTTAGTTCCTACAGGCCCATATCACTGCTGAACATGGACACCAAAATACTGACTCAACTAACCACCAAAAACTAGTAATTGAAAAATGGAATACACCCAGATCAAGAAGGGTTATATCTAACAGGTCCACATATACAAATATCAGACATTTGTTTCACAATGTACACATCAGACATGACAACGCCAAACTAAGTGCGATCGCCTCCCTTGACACGGAAAAGGCATTCGACACTGTCAAGTGGCCATATCTATTTGAAGTGTCAACCAAATTCGGCTTTGGCAACAAATTCATTTCATGGGTAAAACTAATATATGACTCCCCACAAGCTTCATCTTGGCAAACAAACATGTATGAACACTCTTCTGACTCACTAGAGGTACCAGACAGGGACACCCACTGTTATTTGCTATGGCAGTTGAACCCCTAGCAGCTATAATCAGAAGCAACCCCAATATCAGTGGGCTACAAATTGGCAATAGGAAGGAAATAATTTCTGACAATATGCTGACAATAGGATAGTTTACCTTGAAGATACCAACCACTCCATAGACTATTTATTACAGCTGGTGAAACAATTTGGGGAATACTCAGGCCTAAGTGTCAATTGAAACAGATTCAGTATTCTTCCAATTGACCCTAACCCTTGCCCCAGAGTGGACCATTCCCTGAAATGGGTGACTGAAATGAAATATCTTGGTATAGTAAATCTCGCTAGATAAGTTACCTTTGTGTTAAATCTACAACCCATCCTAACAAACCTTAAAGCCGAAACAGCTGCCTGGGCAGCACTACCTCTATCTTTGGTAGGCCAAGTAAACCTAATAAAGATGATCTGTTTACCCAAACTATTATATGTGTTAGATAATGCTCCAACTTACATTCCACTTAAGTGGTTCAATGACATTAAAGGAACAGTAACGTCAAAAAATAAAAGTGTTTTAAAGTAATGAAAATATAATGCAGTGTTGCCCCACACTGGTAAAACTGGTGTGTTTGCTTTAGAAACATTAATATTGTTTATATAAACAAGCTGCTGTGTAGCAATTGGAGCAGCCATTCAAATAAGAAAAGGCTCAGGTTACACAGCAGATAGCAGATAAGCTCTGTCTGTCTAATGGTGTTATCCGTTATCCATTAGTTAACCTGTGCCATATAGCCATTTTTCAATTTCCGCCATTGCTACACAGCAGCTTGTTTATATGAACTATAGTAGTGTTTCTGAAGCAAATAGATCTGTTTTACCAGCGCAGGGCAACTTACATGATATTTTCATTACTTTAAAAAACTTTCATTTTTTGATGTTACTGTTCCTTTAACAAGCTGCTTCATACCCTCCTCTGGCCCACTTCCAAATTAAGGCTGGCGAGAGCAATTATGCAGGCTCCGTGGATTAAAGGTGGTCTGGCCCTCCCTAATTTTAGAAACTACTATCTAGTCGCAGAACTCGCCAATAGAGTAATGACATTGGAAGTGCATATAATGGGATCAGAGGAATGGCTCTAGACTCTGCCATTTACCGGACCATGACCACACAGTTGCCTTTCAGTAACAATCATATCCACATACAAATGCTGGCAGATCGTGGCAAAAAAGGCCTATATAAACCTGAACCAATGGTCCCCAGCACTGCCACTTTGGAACAACAGACTGTTGGAACAGTTCCTCCAGATCCCAGTCCCAAGCATCTTGGCCAATAAAGGCATTACAGAGATCACAATCTCAATAATTTCTCCAAAACATGCTATTCAATAAAAAATATATTTTATTCACATCAGTAGTTAAAAAACATGTATAGTAATCCCTCTAACGCCTAACGCGTTTCATGCTTACCCAGCACTTAGTCATAGGCAGAATGGATGATATATGGCATTTGTAACATATGTATGTGATTGGTTTTACTAAGGGGAGGGACTATATGTGCTAGTATTTAAGGAACTAAAGAAGAGAGACTAGTTGGATTCTGCCTATGACTAAGTGCTGGGTAAGCATGAAACGCGTTAGGCGTTAGAGGGATTACTATACATGTTTTTTAACTACTGATATGAATAAAATATTTTAAAAAAAAAAAAAAAAAAAAAAAGGGATTCTGCCTATGACTAAGTGCTGGGTAAGCATGAAACGCGTTAGGCGTTAGAGGGATTACTATACATGTTTTTTAACTACTGATGTGAATAAAATATATTTTTTATTGAATAGCATGTTTTGGAGAAATTATTGAGATTGTGGTTTTGCCTCTTTTTGGTCACTAGAGGTCTCCAACATGCTTACTAATAGTATTTACTACTTCTGCTCCCAATTTGATTTAAACAAATTACAGAGATCAGACATATCCTACATGGCAAAACTCTTAAAACCTTTGACCAGCTAAAAAGTGACCATAATCTGCCAAATCACTACCTATTCTGGTATCTCCAACTAAAGCATGCATTCTCAGTGCAATTCCTGGATCACACTGTGCAACTTAAAGAACCTTAAAGAACTCAGGCTTCTTAAAGTAGAGGGATTAAGCCATCTAACATCTAATCTCTACAGCGGTCTAATGCTGAGACGCAGCCACCAAAAGGAGTTGAGCCGATGATGATGAAAGGAGCCGAGCCACAGTAGAAAGCAGCCGGGGAAGAAGTAAGGTACGTTCCACTGAACCAATTTTTTTTGTTTTTTAAACCCCTGGGCACTTTTTTAACTTTATATGGGGACCCTGGCCACCAATGTTTTTTTTATTTTATGGGGGCCTGGTCACCAATTTTTTTTACTAGTGGAGGGGGCTAGCCAGTGATTTTTTTTTGTTTTATTTGTTTGAGGCCTGACTGTCAATCTTTTCTTGCCAATTTGGGGGCCCTGGGCACCATTTTTTTTAAACTGGGGGAGCAGGCCACCAATGTTTTTGTCTAACTTGTGGGGGGGCTGGCCATCTGTGGGGTTTTTACTTGTAGGGGACCCTGGTCACCAGTCTGGGTTTTCTTTAACTTGTAAGGGGCCCTGGCCACCAATGGTTTCTTTTAACTTGTAGGGGGCCCCTGGCCACACCAAACCTAAGTATCCTAGGGATTACTACCCCTCAATACATATGATAGACTACTACTACTACAGCTGTTGTTTTTTGTCAAGAAATTAATTTTGATCCACTGGAAAGCCATGCAGGCTTCTTCAATCGTTTTCTAGGTACTGCCCAAGTAAATTTGAAGCGATCTGGGCAAAATGGATAGCCCTTGATGGCTAGGGCAAGTAATTGGTTGAACTTTCTCCTGTCTACACTATATGATAGACATGGTAGTAAGGCAGGCAGATAGTATGTAATAGATAATGTTCCTGTATGGGTAATGTACCAATAATTGATGGAGGTTATGCATCTATTTGACAACTTCTCCCCTCCCCCCCACAGACTGACATTGACTAAATAACCAAATCACATTGTTTGATAAATGGAAGCGGCAAATGGCAATTCTAAATGTTGTTTATTGTTTCTTTATGGCAAATACAAAAGAGAAATAAAAAGAAGTTGACAAAAAAAAAACTGCCTTAAAAAGAAGAAAGTGTCTGTTGTGGATCCCAGAAGCTTACAATATATAACATTATTTCATGCAAGAATTACATCTAAAATCATGTCGTATATTACCCATATAAGGGATATGTGTCCAATTTTCAGTTTCAGACCAACCTACCAATTAATGCTGGGGAAGATGCTGTACAGATATTTTTCTTTTCTCATTGTCATCTTCATTATTAACATGCTTGTATTCCAGATTGGATTGAGGTGTGATTTTTATTTTCAACTGGAGCATTTGTTGTCAAAAGTAGAGCCCTTGAACTGATTTTATTATAGCTGTATATGTGATAATAATTATTCCACTGCAGCTGGTAATATTTGCAATATATTTATGTGATGTAACCACTGATGTAATTGAAGAATTCTAGAATTTGTTTTCATTATATAATTTGTTATTGTCATTTAATTCTCATTGTTTTAAACTAAATATTAAATAAGGAGATAAGAGTGGGGAGAACAACTGAGGACACATGAAGGATATTTGTTTAAAAACCAAACTAAAATGGAATGTCCAAATGGTCTTCTTGGTTACTGTGTATCAAAGCTGGAAAAAATAAAAACAATGTTGTCATATATATATTTCTTAGTGTTAAAGAGCAGCATATGAAATCAAATCAATAGAGTGAGACCTGACAGGTAGCAAAAGCTGCTTTTACATAAATTAATAAAGGTATGGTGAATGAAATGTGGAGTTTGGAACATGTGCTTTAGGGTAGGTACTTGTTCACTGATCCTTTCTTTCATCCTTCCTGTATTTAGTGTGCCGGAGGTATTTGCACCTTCATACCCTCACTTGTAAACAAAAGCTTCTAATGTTTATTCTTATCATCCATTTGCAAAGATGGATGATGTTGTGTTGAGTTTATGAATGTGTTAACAACAGCCTAAGTGCCTAACTATACTACCTCAGTAAGGGAGAACTAAAGCTTAACTAAAGAAGTAATGCTGTACATTATGTGTTGGGCTTCTATACCAGTCCAAGGCAACCACAGTCATTTAGCAGGGAAGATATGTGCCTCTGAAGATGTCGCAGTAGCCCCCATCTTCTTTTCTGCTGATTCACTGCACATGACCTGTGTTGCTGGCAGTTACTGAGATAGGGAACAACTCAAAATATGTAGCACACATAGAATATAAATGTTCCAATATAAGGCTGATTAGTAATTATTACGTATAATTACTACTGTACATTGCAGCACAGAAACTAGTGCAACTAGCATCAGAATTTAAGCATCAGAATTTAATAATCAACCTTGTAGCATCAGCTTACATTATAGGCCAACCTCATTTTCTGCTTGATAATTGGGACAACCCCTAAGCTTAGCTTCTCAACAGCTGCTCAGAGCCCACTGAACATGTTAGTATTGTAGAAACGTTCGAAGATGGCGACCACCTGTGTCAAATTTGAACACCTGGATCATTGCTGCTATTGAGAAGCTGAATCTTTTGGCTGGTGCAATAAGTTAATTATATAAAATATGGCATTGTTTGCCACATTCATTTTTAGGGTTTAGTTCTCCTTTAAAGAATTACTAATGTCAAACTGTTGCTACAAGAATTAGCTTACTGACTTGCTTCTGATACTGGCTGTAAGCAGGCCTGGATTTGTGGTGAGGCCACAAAGGCCCGGACCTAGGGCAGCAAAAATTTAGGGACGCCATGCTGCCCAGCTGCATCCATAAGGAGCACTGGGGACTTAAACCTCGCCAGTGCACAGGTGCCTGAACGTGTGATTGTGCATGCATAGTTGGTGCTAGGACCATGTGGCGATGGTAGCAGGGGGGCGTGCATGCCTGAAGTGGCCGGCCATGGGACCATGCTTCCTTAGGGCGCTGCTACTCGAAATTCGGCCCTGGCTGTTACCAAAGTCCCAGCTAGATTTCTACACAGTGAGGTCATTTTCAGATAAAAAAAAGATAAACGGATAATAAAGCTCTACTGCTAGCTGTGCAGAAAACCAAGTATTTTAACCAAGTGATGTAAAGATTATTAAAGGCTGTTTTGGCCTGGAATTTTTGTGTGCATATGTAATATGTCATATTTTTAAGTTTCATTTCTCTGTCATTTCTGTTTTGTGTGTGTGTGTGTGTTCACTGTTCATCCTTCTTTCTAGTCAACATATATTGTGATCTTATGCTTTTGTGAATAATCAGCATGTGTGCCCTCTTCACAACTAAGCTCTACGTTGTCACTTAAGGATGGGGTATGATCATTTCCTGTGGGGTCATTTATGAAGTTCAAACACAGGTGCAAACCACCATGCGCCCTGCACTTATCTTAATTGCCAAATTGGGTGCAGAGCCCTGTGTGCCCTGTGAATAAATCACTGGAAACGTTCATCAGTATAGAAAACAAAATAGTATCCAAACTGTTAAGTTTAAGCTCACATATTTTTACTGTTTATTGTTCTAATTACCTAAAACAAAAATAATATTGTATAAATGTATCTGAAACCCCTGTGGATTTGAGTGGGTCCAGCTTTTGGTATTGACAGATCTGCCACCTTGGGCCCCTGTGCATTACCATTGCTGTGATCTACTGGTCAACTCTCTCTGCTGGGGCAGAGTGGCAGGCCCCTCCTCGTTCCTGACATCACTGGTGGGTTTGGGGAAAAGATAGGGTCTGTGACTTGTATGGGTGCTCTCTAAGAACAGATTTGGAGTGGGTTCTGGTCACAGTTTTTGTGGCTTGCAAATAACAACAGGGTCCATCCCCTAAGTCATCTACTGAAAAGTTCAGTGGTAGTATTGTTATAAGTAGTTTTCTGCTTACCTTTGTATCACTTGATAACTGAGATTTCTTTTGCCATAACATTTTTTTATTGGACACATGACCAATGCTGATTTCCTGCAAACAAATAAATATATCTTGTAGCACCTTGAATTACCTTCAACTAAGATTGTCTCAGAACCTGACGTAGTTCACAGTGTTTCTGTTATAACTCACCTTGGGTCTTGCTGCAGCAGTTGGATCCTCCTGGGTTTTGCAGGCCCACTGGTTAATACGTGAGGTAACAGCAACAGGAAGAGTAAGATCCTGACAAATACAGTATCCAGTAAATGTAAAACCATCAAAGTTGTGACAAAACATGACATGAATTTAAGGCAATTTAATGAAGAACATATTTTTGATACAGGATATGTTAACAAGAATGTAAAGTGAGTTAGAAAAGAATTTAAGACGATGCCCTAATCTCTATGGAAGAAATTATAACTCTAGACAGTGCTCAGAGTATAAAGCTTCACATTCTGACTGATGGTCATTTGAAGTGCACCGTGCCAAGAAAATTATTCCATTTGATTAGTTCCCATGGGTTACAACAGCTGGGAAAGTTTATGGAGTTATATAATGTTTGCTTAGATCCAGTAACCCATTGCAACAAATTGGCAGTTAGTATTTACAAACTGATTAGCCTTTATAACATGTTGTACAAATGACATTTATTACATAAATTATATTATATAATCCGGTAGGGTGAAAAGTAAGTACCTAGCAAAGCATGTTTGGAAAGCAGGAATGTAAAGCTGTTTTCTTTAAAAGACCCCTTTGTGTACTTACAAGCAGTCTCCCTACTACATTTTGTCACTAAGGTTATGGTAACATGTAGGTGTTTCTCAGCTTGCATATAAATTAAAGCAGAGAAACAGCCGGACTGCTGGATTTCGATGCAAAAATGCAAGTCTATGAGTCTACATTCAGGCTGACACAGTGCCTGTTAATGCAGACAAAGGATCTAACAAAGGCAAGTGGTCAGATGCTTTACAGGTCAAGAAACAGCTACTTTTGATTATAGTCTGAGAGCTATTGCCCGTGGGCTGCACTAGAGCCTGTTTTGATTTTGTTAGATCTCATCAGTGCAGGATATTGGAACATGGCTTTCTGAGGGGGTAGGACTTTAAGAGCAGTGGGGCAGAGAAACTGACCTGGTTAGAATGAGACGGCCTACAAGGAGCCAAAAAGCTCTTTACATGTCACAACAACATGCAGTGAAAAGCCTTCTCAAAACAGAACGTATTTACATGTGTCTTGCTACACACATAGCACTGCTTTAAAGAACCCCTCTTCTGACTAATAATTGGATGGATCACTTCTAAAAATCTAATTCAAAATTCCTCCACTTGCTAGAAACTTTTAATTATTTTGTGTACTTACAAGCAGTCTCCCTACTACATTTTGTCACTAAGGCTATGGTAACATGTAGGTGTTTCTCAGCTTGCATATAAATTAAAGCAGAGAAACAGCCAGACTGCTGGATTTCGATGCAAAAATGCGAGTCTATGAGGCGAGGCTGACACAGTGCCTGTTAATGCAGACAAAGGATCTAACAAAGGCAAGTGGTCAGATGCTTTACAGGTCAAGAAACAGCTACTTTTGATTATTGTCTGAGAGCTATTGCCCGTGGGCTGCACTAGAGGGAACCATTTCATTTTCCTTTTCTGTCTTCTGTGACTGCTGCACCAAAGGGACCCTTTTCAGTCTCCCTCCTGCATTCTGTAAGTAAGTAAGTAAGCTCTGTTTGTCTTCTATATCACAAAGGGTCCTGTCAATTTCTCGCCTACATTTTGTCAAGCAGAGAAACCAACCTGGTTAGGGTGAGATGGCCTAAAAGGAACCAAAAAGCCCATCACAATGCAAAACATGCAGTGTAAAGCCTTCTGAAAAGGTATTTACATGTCTCATGCTAAACACATAACACCGCCTTAATACCAAAAATGAGATTTTAACTATTACATAAGGCATTATGGGCAGACACATGCAAATCACACCTTTATGTCCCTGTGGCCAACTATGCATACAGAACCATTGGTTTTATAGCACAGATAAAGCCAACTAGTTCAGAGCCATATATTCAAACTTGCAGACAGCCTGTTTTGATTTTGTTAGATCTCATCAGTGCAGGATATTGGAACATGGCTTTCTAAAGGGTTGGACTTTAAGAGCAGTGGGGCAGAGAAACTGACCTGGTTAGAATGAGACGTCCTACAAGGAGCCAAAAAGCTCTTTACATGTCACAACAACATGCAGTGAAAAGCCTTCTCAAAACAGAACGTATTTACATGTGTCTTGCTACACACATAGCACTGCTTTAAAGAACCCCTCTTCTGACTAATAATTGGATGGATCACTTCTAAAAATCAAATTCAAAATTCCTCCACTTGCTAGAAAGTGTTAATTGTATGATACGTGCTCTTTAAAATATAAATAGTGAATAGCTCAATTAATTAAAATGAATGAGTTACCAGATTATAGTTATTAAGTTTAGGTGCTACTTCAGTGCTTATTCATTAACTTGTTATAAAGGACAGACTAAATGAAAACATTTCTGCCATTATTTCATTCCTTTACAATTAATTAACTACTTTTAAAAATCCATTTTAAAAATCCAATAGGTTTCTCGTCTGAAGAGAGCCTGTTCCATGTTGCCTTTCCGTATTCCTCAGCGCTCAAATTCTACTCTCTTCTCTTCCCTGTCTATTGTATCCTGCACTGGGATTCTCAAGGGGACCAGGATTTGTGGTTTTGTGAGGTTAAATAGCTCTTTAATGAGACAGGGCCAGAGTTAAATATCGAGACCAAAGTCCTGGTTTTCCTGCCTTTCTTTGCTTTGTGGTGTCCCAGGGATAGAAAAATAATAGGTAGAAAGTTTTGGGACAACTCTACCTTCCTTTATATCCTTTTTCCTGCTTTTATATCGGATTGAGTTGCTGGGTAATTGTTTTATCGCTAATGAATTTGGTTCAACAACTATTTTTCACAGTTTATTAAAGGAAAACTATACCACCCAAACAATGTAGGTCTCTATTAAAAGATTAGAGTAAAACAGCTCATGTGTAAAATCCTGCTTCATGTAAATGAACCATTATCATAATAATATACTTTTTTAGTAGTATGTGCCATTGGGTAATCATAAATAGAAAATTGCCATTTTAAAAAATAATGGCCGCCCCCTGAGATCGTAAGATTCAATGTGCACACATACAAACCACATGTAAGGTCACATGAGCCAATTAACAGACAGAGTTCTGCCTTTTGCTTCCTCACTTCTTCCTGTTACAGTTAGTGTTGTAGTATTTCTGGTCAGGTGATCTCTGAGGCAGCACAGATAGAGTCACGAAATGGTGGTTCAAGGCAAGAGATGTAAAAGGGCAATATTTATTTAAATATATATTCCAGTTTGGTAAGATTCTTTAATATGTCATTCAATTTGATATAAACTATCTGTTGCTTAAGTATTCATTTTGGGGGTATAGTTTTCCTTTAAGCCCCTGGTTGGACTAATGCACTTGCACTAATTTATTATTTTTTAACACCTATGCACTTTAAGTAGTTAATTAATTGTAAAGGAATGAAATAATGGCAGAAATGTTTTGATTTAGTCTGGCCTTTATAACAAGTTAATGAATTAGCACTGAAGTAGCACCTTAACTTAATAACTATAAGATTATAGTTATTAAGTTAAGGTGCTACTTCAGTGCTAACTCATTAATTTTTATTAATTGAGCTATTCACTATCTATATTTTAAAGAGCACGTATCATACAATTAATTAAAAGTATCTAGCAAGTGGAGGAATTTTGAATTTGATTTTTAGAAGTGATCCATCCAATTATTAGTCAGAAGAGGGGTTCTTTCTTTTCTTTTTTCTTTATTTATAAATGGTTAACCAAAAATGTAATCTAAATGCTGGAGTGACTGGATGTCTTACACAATAGCCAGAACACTAATTCCTGCTTTGCAGCTCTCTTGGTTTCCACTGATTGGTTACTGCCTGGTTACCAATCAGTGGAAACCAAGAGATCTGCAAATGGGACACATGGGCCTTAAAGGGATACTGTCATGGGAAAAAAATTTTTTTCAAAATGAATCTGTTAATAGTGCTGCTCCAGCAGAATTCTGCACTGAAATCCATTTCTCAAAAGAGCAAACAAAGTTGTTTATATTCAATTTTGAAATCTGACATGGGGCTAGACATTTTGTCAATTTCCCAGCTGCCCCTGGTTATGTGACTTGTGCCTGCACTTTAGGAGAGAAATGCTTTCTGGCAGGCTGCTGTTTTTCCCTCTCAATGTAACTGAATGTGTCTCAGTGGGACATGGGTTTTACTATTGAGTGTTGTTCTTAGATCTACCAGGCAGCTGTTCTCTTGTGTTAGGGAGCTGTTATCTGGTTACCTTCCCATTGTTCTTTTGTTTGGCTGCTGGGGTGGAAAAGGGAGGGGGGTGATATCACTCCAACTTGCAGTACAGCAGTAAAGAGTGATTGAAGTTTATCAGAGCACAAGTCACATGACTCGGGGCAGCTGGGAAATTGACAATATGTCTAGCCCCATGTCAGATTTCAAAATTGAATATAAAAAAATCTGTTTGCTCTTTTGAGAAATGGATTTCAGTGCATTCCCATGACAGTATCCCTTTAACTGTTTGCTTTTGAATCTGACCTATATGCTAAGGATTAATTGCACACTCAAAGTTATGTCCCATGTGACCCTCCTTAAAGTCACTGACTAACAGAGTTAGCTGAAAAGCAGTTGTGTTGTGTTCTGTTAGACATCCACTCACTCCAACCTTTAAAGATTACATTTTTGGCTAACTATATTTTATTTTCCATGGGCTATCTATGTATACAATATTTATTTTTACACTGAACTGTGCCTTTAACACCAAATATCAGTTTAGATGGCAAAATAGTATGCGTGCTTGTGTGATATATATTAATGTTTGCATTTGTATGTTAGTTTTCTTATCTTTCAATGTGTGTACACATGTGCTTGTGTTTATAGTTGTCAAATACCATATGCACACCTACTATGCAGCTATTTGTCCAGTTCTGAGCTGAACAGTTTAGATATGCTAAGTGCACAAATATTTATACTTAAGTGCAGAATGAGAAAGGGGATATTGGTAACCTTCACAAACATATTGGGCATTCATTCTGCTTTTGCAGTATGTGTGATAACTTTGCAACAATAATCAATAAATGCCCCTCAATATAAGTTTTAAAAAAAAGTATTTCAATAATAAATATCTTTTGGTCTCTCACCTTTTTGGTAGTACTGGGAGCTTTATTTGTAGGTTTATCATCTTTCTCAAAAATACTTCGCTTGCTGGTAATACCATCTAATGCTCCAATGACACATCTACTTTGGGTTTTGCTTATGCAGACACTTCCAGATCTCTATAAAGAGAAGAAGGCATTTAGGGGCAAATTCACTAAGATGCGAAGTTGCGCCAGGCGCAACTTCGCCGCACTTCGCCGCACTTCGCCAGGCGTAGTTTCGCCAGCGCTTCGCAAATTCACTAAAATCCGAAGTTGCGCACAGGGGTAGCGTAAGGTTGCGGAGTTGCGCTAGCGTTGTTTCGCTATATAAAGCGAAGTTGCGCTAGCGAAGGCTAATTTGCATACGGCGCGAAATTCAAATTTCAATGGAGGAACACGTATCTGCACTACAAATGCCTAGAAAACCTTCAAATCTGCAAATAAAAATTTTATTTTGCCCTACACATGTGCCCACTGTCTAGGTAAGTTGCCATGAGTCAGGAAAAGTAGGGGGGAGGAAGGGGAGCCCCAAAAAATTTTCGATCTTTTTCAGCCTATCAGCCATGATGTAGAAAACACTCCAGCGTTTTTTGGGACTTAGAAAAATTTTGACTTTTTTTGAAACAATCCCTATCTACTCTATTGCGCTTCGCCAGGTCTGAGGTGGCGAAGGAAGTCTAGCGTAAAAGGTAGCGTTCGCTACACTGCGCAAGTTAGTGAATTTGCGTAGTTTCGTCGCTAGCGAAGATTCGCCTGGCGTAAGGTTGCGAAGTAACACTAGCGAAACTACGCCAGCGTTCGTTAGTGAATTTGCGCAGTAGCGAAAATGCCAAACGCTAGCGAATTAACGCTAGCGTTCGGCGCTTCGCGCCTTAGTGAATTTGCCCCTTAGTGTGTTGTAATATAAAGAGGCAACTGCATATCATTGTTCTTTAGGAATCTTTTTTTCAACAGTTTGTTTTCTCTTTCAAACCGTCACCCCTCTTCCCAGGTCCAATGCAGTGGGTTATGTTTGACCTTGCCTTCTGTTATATAGTTAATAAATAAATCATAGAAATTCCCATATGGTTATTTCTAAAATATTAACTTTTAGCACATAATATGCCACAAAAATTCTAAAATACTTACAATGCCATTGTGTGATGTATTGACTGGTGCAATTCTTTATTAATGAGCCTCCCCTCCAATTGCTGACACTGCTCCAGTCCATAATAATGCAGCTGCCAGGCTAATAAACCTCAACAACCTCTCTTCCACTGCAATGCCACTCTTTTGTTTCTTACTCTGTCTTCCACTTCCGTTCTGAATAAAAGTTGAATGACTCACCCTAATGGTCAAAGTTACAACTCTGCCCTACAATATATCTCTGATCTAGTTATACTCCTCAATGTCTCGTTTACATAATCACAAAATTTTCCTAAAGCTGAATATGAAGATTTTCATTCATCCAGGTCATGGTATATTCAGTATAAGTAATTCTAAAACAACTGAACTTCCTGAGTAATCATTGAAGACGTTTCTCTACTCATCTGAGCAGCTTCTTCAGTTCAACTGACTGGTATGGGAAGTCCTCGGCATATAAACTCACTCAAAATGGCTCTTCTCCAACTGTAAAGCTGTTCTCCAACTGTATTTCAATTCCAAGTTTTTTAAAACCATCTCCCAATCTCCTTTAAATGATTTCGCAAAACACATTTCTTGTCAGGAGTTTTGGAAATCTTTGTTATTTGTTTTGTCTTTGTTATTTGTCACTACATTCCTCTGTTAAGCCATAGAATACTTTGGAGTGCAATGCAATATTCCAGATAAACATTTAAACTATTTAAGCCAGCTTCTCTCTCCACTTCATTGACGGTTCACTGAACTCTCATAACTTCTAGAGTTTTTTTCTTGCACCATGTGCTTCTGTGAGTGAGTTTTGTTCACTGTCTTGTCCCTGCTTTTTTTTTTTTCTTTCTTCTGGTTTTGACCCCCCCAGTCTGTTTTATAAACTTGTTGCTTAGAGTTTTTTTTACCCCTGCCCTGGCCTATGTCATTGAACTTGTTGTTGTTGGGACACTGATCAATAAGAACGACCTGGATGGACTTCAGACAAAAATAAATAGGAAGAGGTAAATCTCCTTATTTAAATAAATGAATGAAGGATAATAAAAATGGGTCCAAACACTTTCCCATATGAATTCCATTAATGCTTGTGACCTGGGTTTACCCATAATTTGGAGCTGTATACCATGTCTACTAACTTGTTTAGTTATGATCAATTACAAGCTACGGTTTTAATTAATACATAGAAAAAGCAAACAATTTATAAAACTTGTAATTATTTTATTAAAATTAGTTCTATGGGAGAAGGCATTCCTGTAATTTGGAGCTTTCTGGATAACTTGTTTACTGTTAACGGATCCCATACTTTGTGGTCAACAGAATTTGTTGTACTTCCATGCTACTTGAAATTCTACGATCTTTGCTTTCTACAACATAGAAATTTGACCAAATATCAAAATAAATCTAGAAAAGCAAATACATCTAGCTAAATAAAGCACTAAAGATTGTCATGTAAGTAAAAATAGACTGAACAACATGCAGACTAGTATTACTGATACTGCATTAATAGATGATTCTGTTGGTGGCAAGGTGCATGTGCAAAAGATCTGCATATGTTTGTGCTGAACTCAACTAGCCCCACCCCTCTCTTGTACCTACTGTTGTCTTTGTTGATTACACCATCACACTAAAAAATGTGGTAACATTGCCCAAGATTAAACTTACTTGGGAACATATCTTTGTAATTTATCTCTGTAAACAAGTTAAGAAAAATAACATACTAGACCTGGACACTAATAATAATAGGTACAATAATGGTTAAAATGATGGAATAATAATGGTGATAGGAAGGAGTTACTTTAGTCAGATTAACACTGATGAGTGAGTTTGTACCTGCACAGCTGATGCATATTTCTCCATTCTGTCTTCTATATTTCGGCTCCGAAGAGAAAATCGTAGACTAGAACTACAATGCATATCAGATTGTCAGATTGTCAGGGTTATATGATGAGTGAATATAATAAACAATACTGCTGGATTACAGACAACAGTGATAAATGTAGTAATATTTTAAAGAAATATGTCTTACTTGCGTGAGAAAGCCCCATCATCTTTATCTTCACTTTGAGACACTGCCTGAAGTGAAATTTGATATCAGTTTACATTATATATAATGTCTTGCTTGTTAACCTGTTTAACAAATATCGCTCACCCTGAAGGAGCTGGTCCGTGGACTCAAACGTCTAAACTGAGAAGAAGGTGGTGGGGATAAAAGAAGGTCATCCTGTTAAAAAAAAACAAAAAAACTTCATAATAGTGCTAGAAAACAAGACCAGACATTTATAGAAGGGATATAACAGGAAAATAACTGTAGCATCTTTCAGGTGAAATACAGCATGGAGAGTTGTCATATTTAACTTGCTTGTTCTTGTTTGGAATCCTAAATTTTACCTCTATTAACAGGATGTTTCTGGTATATAAAAGATATAGCGACTATATCTTAGCCATCATATTCATGTTTGTGGTATTCATTGTTTCTAGTAGTTGAAAACAATTTACTTTCATAATATATATATATATATATATATATATATATATATATATATATATATATATATATATATATATATATATATATATATATATTTGCAAGAAGAGCGACACTCACAGGGTTTTCTTTGCAGTCAAAATTGTGTTTTATTCCACTCAACGTTTCGATCCCCCACAGGGATCTTCGTCAGGAGATTACAAACAAACAACCAGAAACCCTTCCCCATCCCAGAATTTAAACCCACTGGCCGTTTTTTGGCGCCCAAATCTGTTGCTAAGCAACCACCGTGTACAGTGACAAAGTATAGGGATCCGTGTTGTGAGATGTGATAGAAGGGAAAGTGTTTAGGAGCATCGAGTGTGCTGGTTTAGTACAGCAGTGCAGGAAAGGTGAGTATGAGAAAAAGTTGGCAGAAAAAGAACGAGAAAGACGCTTGCCTCCGTGTCAGAATAAAACTATTATCCTGGATGTTAGCCACAAACCAATCAGAGTCATCGCAAAGGTTGCATTGTCCAATCGGCTGGCAGTCTAGAGGTGGGTGTGCGCCTTAGCACTCTAGGGCTTCTGTACGCCAATCGGATACTAAGTAACGGTTACCGGGCAACCAGGTAACGCTGTCACAGGCTGACTTGACAGAGAGCCGTATCGGCTTAAAACATTCAGTGCGCACAGAGGCAGAGAGTGGCGCTACGATCGCCAAACTACTGGGGTAAACACAGCAGCGTTAAAAGGGGCCCAAGGACCGCCACGTTAGTGGCTGGTCTGTACCCCTAGCGCTTACCGGACGATCCCCCATGAGTATTCATTAATTATATGCGGGCAAAGGCAGCCTGTCCGACTTCAACTGAATAATGGGTACTTAGGCCACTCCCCACATAGCACTGTCCTATGGACATACGGGTCGCAGCATGCAACTATCCAATAGCTAATGACATGTTCGGGGAAGCGAAACAAGGGAGAATAGAAAAGGAGGAGCACAGGTTAAAAAAGTTAAAAGCAATCAGAGTATGGCAGACGCAGCGAAAGAGAAATGGGGACAAAGGGCATAATTAGTCTTATATCATATGGCAACAACCACGGTTATGGGTCCCCTAGCAACAGCCATCCATAATTTTAGAAGTAAAATGATGGCATTCAGTAATTATAACTAAACCATGAGGCAAGCAAACATAACAAAAGCAACAAGGTTCAAAAAATCTAGGGGTAGTTAGTAAGTTAGAATAGAGGGCATAGTCCATACGGAACTTATATGAAGCAACCAAGAGGTAATGTTTCATTGAGTCCTCGAGGTGTGACAGTATCCAGTCGATGTATCCATCTTGCTTCCCTCCTAAGAAGAGCCTGGTCTCTGTTGCCACCATGTGGCAAAGGTGGCTGAAAGTCTATTGCCATACATCGGAAGGTAGGCAGACTGTGTCCCAATTGAAGGAAATGTCTCGCTACAGGTTGTTTGGCCGAGTTTTCTTTGATGGCTCTGCTGATTGCCGATCTATGGTTTGCAATCCTGTCACGTAATGAGGTGGTGGCTTTCCCCACGTAGTAGAGGCCACAGGGGCATGTAACAATATACACCACAAATGATGTGGTGCATGTGAGTCTGTGTTGGATTTTAAATCGCTTGCCAGTGTGTGGGTGAGGAAAATCTTTGCCTACAAGAAGAGACCTACATGTAGTGCAGTCTGGACACCGGTAGCACCCCAATTTTTGCTGCCCACTCAGCCAGTTGTGTGTCATCTGTGATCTTTCGGTGAAATCTGTTTTCACCAAGATATCCTTAAGACTGTGGTTTTTCCCATGGCCAAAAATGGGAGGTTGGGCCCCAAAGAGAGAGAGGCTATTGTCCATGGCAATGATAGGCCAGTTTTTTCATATACTGCTCTTAAGGTGTTTTGAGATATGCGAAAATTTTGATGTAAAAATCAACTGTGTAGTCGATGACTTGTTCGAGGCTTTTCCAATGAGCAGATCAGCTTGTGTGAATTGCAGAGCCTTCTGAAGCTGTTGCATCAATATTTCTTCCTTATATCCTCTATCTAGAAACCTAGTGAACGATTCTCTTAATTGAAGTTGTGCTTTCTCTGGGTCGGTGTTATTGCGTATAGTACGCAAAAATTGCGAATAAGGAATCGCTCGGATGGTGGAGGGTGGGTGATCACTGGCTGCATGTAAGATGGTATTTCGATCGGTGGGTTTCCTGTATAGGCTTGTTCCCAAGCCACCATTCGTCTTGTATATTAGTAAATCGAGGAATTCTATACACTGTGTGTCAAATTTCAGCGTGAACCTGATGGGCGTATCCAAGGAATTTAGTGTATTAAAGAATTCATGAATGTATTATATAATTAATGAATACTCATGGGGGATCGTCCGGTAAGCGCTAGGGGTACAGACCAGCCACTAACGTGGCGGTCCTTGGGCCCCTTTTAACGCTGCTGTGTTTACCCCAGTAGTTTGGCGATCGTAGCGCCACTCTCTGCCTCTGTGCGCACTGAATGTTTTAAGCCGATACGGCTCTCTGTCAAGTCAGCCTGTGACAGCGTTACCTGGTTGCCCCGGTAACCCTTACTCAGTATCCGATTGGCGTACAGAAGCCCTAGAGTGCTAAGGCGCACACCCACCTCTAGACTGCCAGCCGATTGGACAATGCAACCTTTGCGATGACTCTGATTGGTTTGTGGCTAACATCCAGGATAATAGTTTTATTCTGACACGGAGGCAAGCGTCTTTCTCGTTCTTTTTCTGCCAACTTTTTCTCATACTCACCTTTCCTGCACTGCTGTACTAAACCAGCACACTCGATGCTCCTAAACACTTTCCCTTCTATCACATCTCACAACACAGATCCCTATACTTTGTCACTGTACACGGTGGTTGCTTAGCAACAGATTTGGGCGCCAAAAAACGGCCAGTGGGTTTAAATTCTGGGATGGGGAAGGGTTTCTGGTTGTTTGTTTGTAATCTCCTGACGAAGATCCCTGTGGGGGATCGAAACGTTGAGTGGAATAAAACACAATTTTGACTGCAAAGAAAACCCTGTGAGTGTCGCTCTTCTTGCAAATATCGATTCTCTGCTGGCACCCAGGTTGTTACAATGTCAATGGAGTGCACCTTTGGACTTGGTGTATATATATATATATATATATATATATATATATATATATATATATATATATATATATATATATATATATATATATATATATATATATATATATATATATATATATATATATATATATATATATAGCGCGTCCATGTTGGGCCGGTGCCTGTGTGCTATCAGCAAAGTGAGTAAGATATTCTGGAAAGGCAAGCACTCACAGGTCTTAAGATGCAAAAAATCTGTGAAATTTATTGAAAATAAATGACAAGACGTTTTGGGTAATCCTATAGCCTTTCTCAAAGTGAAGAAAGGCTTGAGAAAGGCTATAGGATTTGCCGAAATGTCAGTCATTTATTTTCAATACATTTCACTGATTTTTTGCATCTTAAGACCTGTGAGTGCTTGCCTTTTTCCAGGATATATAAATATATATAAATATATATATATATATAAATATATATATATATATATATATATATATATATATATATTGTGAGCAGGATCAGACAGTTCTTTAACAGGGCAAAGTCCATTTATTGTTCACATTTGAGCAAAGCAGCATAAAACAAAATAAAACAAAACAAAATCCTTGCCACACTTGGGCATTAACTAATACACAGGGTAGTTTCCCTCTCTACTAACGGTCCCCTACTGGGTTTCCCGGTCAAACACAAACAGTACAACTCCCCAGAGTCACAGTACCTTCACAAAGTCCTTTCCCTTTGGGGAAAAATAAACAGCCGCTTCCAATGGCTACACTCAGCTCCCAGCTCTCCTCAGTGTGTGTGTCTCAATCTTCCTTTCTGAGCACCAACCCTCTATAGCAGATATAGCCTGCTAATTATTCCCCAGGTGAGACTTTCTAGGGGAATTAACCCACTCAGAACTGCTGTACATATTGGAGTAAGACATGACTTAGAGGAAATATATCTCCCTTCACACTGTGTTCCAGTTACAGGTTCACATATCCCCCCCCCCTCTGCTTCAGCCCATAGGGCTGAACATACTGCGCCACCTGATAATGAACCATTGAGAGGGCATCTGCATTCCCTTGCAGTGCTCCAGATCTATGTTCCACTGTAAACTTAAAGTTTTGCAGGGCCAGGACATCCACCTAAGGGGAGCATGATCTGTGACCAATCTAAACTTTTGGCACAGCAGATAGTATTTGAGGGCCTCTAATGCCCACTTAATGGCAAGGCAATCCCTTTCTACAATAGAGTACCTACTCTCAGCTGGTGTAAGCTTTCTGCTTAAGTACACTACTGGGTGTTCCTCACCATTTACCATTTGGGAGAGGACAGCCCCCAAACCCACATCTGAGGCATCAGTTTGCATTATTTTTGAAAAACTGGTGTAATTAACACTGGTTGCCTACAGAGGGAATTTTTAGTTCTATGAAAGCTTTTTCAGCCTCAGCTGACCACTTAACCATTACTGAGCTCCTCCCTTTAGTAAGATCTGTAAGAGGAGCTGCAATAGAAGTTAGGCACAAACCTACGATAGTAACCTACTATCCCAAGGAAGGCTTGTTTCTTTGTGACAGGTTGGGGCCACTTTTGTATTGCCTCCACTTTATTTATTTGAGGCTGTACTGCACCTCTTCCAATTACAAAAGTATTTGGCTTCTTCCATTCCAACCGCACACTTTTTAAGGTTTGCAATAAGCCCCGCCTCACGAATAGAGACTAGCACTGCATGTACCTTTGGTAAGTGAGACTCCCAATCAAAGCTGAAGATAACCACATCATCCAAATAAGATGAAGCATAGGGATTATGTGGTTTAAGAATATGGTCCATTAGTCTTTGAAAAGTAGCTGGGGCCCGTGTAAACCAAAAGGTAGTAGATTGTATTGAAAAAGACCCTCAGGAGTAGAAAAGGCTGTCTTTTTCTTAGCACCTTCCGCTAGTGGTACCTGCCAATACCTTTTTGTCTAGAGTTGTGAGGTACCATGCATGGCCTAGCCTTTCGATGAGTTCATCTACCCTAGGCATGGGAAAGGCATCAAATTTTGAGACTTCATTTCGTTTTCAGAAGTCATTACAAAATCTTAGAGTCCCATCAGGTTTAGGGATCAAAACAATTGGGCTAGGCCAATCACTGTGGGACTCCTCAATTACTCCTAGATCCAACATTTTCCTTACCTCCTCAGAGACCGCCTGTCTCCGTGCCTCAGGTATTCTATATGGCTTAACCTTAACTTTTACCTGAGGGCCTGTAACCACATCATGTTCAATTAGCTTAGTCCTTCCAGGAAGATCAGAGAAAACATCCCTATTTCTCATCAAGAATTCCTTCACTTCTTGTTTCTGTGATACTGAAAGAGTTTCAGCTATTTTGACTTCTGGAATGAGACTAGCAGAATGGACCAGTGGGCCCGGTTCTGATACCAGGACCTCCTGAGGTCTCCAGAGCTTCAGTAAATTCACATGATAAAGTTGCACTTGTTTTCTCTTATCAGGTTGCCGTACCTTACCAACTTTTTCAATAATTTTGTAAGGCCCCTGCCACTTGGCCAGGAACTTACTTTAAACTGTGGGGATAAGTACCAAGACTCTATCACCTGGGTTAAAATTCCTTACTTTTGCAGACCTATTATAAATCCTGCTTTGGGCCTCCTGTGCTTGGGTCATGTGCTCCTTTACAATAGGTAACACTGTTGTAATCTGCTCCTGCATTTGAGCAATGTGTTCTACCACGGTCTTATAGGGGGTAGCCTCCTGTTCCCAAATTTCCTTAGCTACATCTAGCAGACCCCTGGGGTGTCTACGATAGAGTAACTCAAATGGGGCATACCCAGTAGAAGCTTGTGGCACCTCCCTGATTGAGGGAACTCGGATGAAGCAGCGCACACTCCTCTCCTCACAGTTTAATAGTTTAAGCCCGGTGCACAGTGTAGAGGGCACGGCAACCCTCAGGAATACGTACTTAACCAAACAAATACACTGGCACACGTGGCAATTCAGGTGCCGGGTTACCCCGTGCTCTTTATTGTGCGGACGTGCAACGTTTCGGGGTGACAACCCCTTTATCAAGATGCTTGATAAAGGGGTTGTCACCCCGAAACGTTGCATGTCCGCACAATAAAGAGCACGGGGTAACCCGGCACCTGAATTGCCACGTGTGCCAGTGTATTTGTTTGGTTAAGTACCTCCCTGATTGAGAACAGCAAAAACGGCAATAAGCAGTGCCAATTTTTCCCATCTTTATCTACCACCTTTTTCAACAGGGCTTTCAGGGTCTTATTAAACCTTTCCACTAAGCCATCAGTTTGAGGGTGGTACACTGAGGTACTTGAGTGTTTGATACCTAAGAGGCGACATAACTCTTTGGTTACTTTGGACATAAAGGGTGTGCCTTGATCTGCAGTGGCGTAACTACCGGGGGAGCAGGGGGTGCGATTGGGCCAGGGCCCGCACCCCCTCAAGGCCCCCCGGCAGCTCGCGCCACTGTTCTAATGCGGCCCTTTCTAGCCGTACGGAGGGGGCGGGCCCGGCTGCACGTCCTGCGCCAGGGCCTGCCCCCCTCTAGTTACATCGCTGTTGATCTGTCAGTATTTCTTTAGGTATTCCCACCCTAGAAAATAAATGGACCAGCTATAAAATTGGCTATAAATTTTGCTGAAGTATTCCTTAAAGGTACTGCTTCTGGATATCTGGTTGCATAATCTAATATTACCAGTGTGTTGGTGCCCTCTAGCTGATTTTGCCAGGGGACCAACCAAATCCACTGCAACCCTCTCAAATGGTACCTCAATGATTGGAAGGAGACCCAAGGGACTTCTGTAACGTGGTCTTGGCGCTGCTAACTGACAATCTGGGCAGGAACTATAATATCGCTTGACATCTCCAACCACCCCAGGCCAAAAGAACCTCTGAAGGATTATTTCTGTAGTTTTATCGACTCCCAGGTGGCCCCCGAGTACAAGCCTATGTGCCATATCTAATACCACCTTTCTATATTGCTGGGGTACCACCAGCTGTTCTTTAAAGTGGACCTGCCATCTCCACATAAAAAGCTGCATAATGAAAGTCCTTTGCAAATATTATAAATATCTAAACTGTCAATCAAATATTACCTGCCCCGCCTCTATGTCCGTGGCATAGAGGAGGGGCAGTCAATTACTTTCACTTTCCATTCAGCACTTCCTACATGTCACTTCTCTCCCCACATTCCCCCTTCCCTCCTCAGGCTCTATAATTGTGTAGGGCTCTGCACATGGACATTAGGTCCCCCATTCTGGTGCATACACAAGATTTTGGGGTGATACACAATTTCCCTTAATAACCGTGTCCATAAAATAGCTGCTGCCTGCTTGCCGTGATTGTATAATTCCAAGACAGAAGGAAACACAATTTAAATAATAAATACAGTGTAAGTAAAGTTTATTTTGCTCAACTAACATGATAGAAAAGAATTTGAAATTATTTCTTAGGGTGACAGGTCCCCTTTAATTTCACCCCTTATTTTGCTCACATGATATAACAGATCCTGGTTCAGGGCCATGTGGGGAAACACTGTTTCTGCCCCTTGACATTGGAGTTCCCCAATTATAACCTTTATATTTTCTCTAGCATTGCTCAGAGTGGGGTCCCTCATTTGGGCAGTTTCAAAGTTGTCTTTGGAAACCTAAATCAGGTACCATGTCACCTTCCTCTACCCCCTCTTCAAGGCCTGCAAACACTTCTAGGGGTGAGGGAACATCAGGGGTCATCCCTACTTTTCCTTCATTTTCATGGTGTGTAAAGGGTTCTGGGGACACGCCTGGTTCCTCTGCCTTGCTTGAGGAACCCTTTTCAGAGTTACTCTCCCCACCGCACAGTTGCCAGAACAATGGAAAGTCTCTTCCCAATATCACAGCATGCATTAAGGTTTTTACAACCCCCACTTGATACCTTACAGTTCACAACGGAGTTTCAATCATAACTAAAGCAGTTGGGTAGTCTTTAGTGTCCATATGAATGCACACTACCCCGACCCGTGGGTTGGAAGAGTTAACAATGTCCACCAAACGCGCATGGACTAATGTTACCAAACTACCTGAATCCAGGAGAGCTGTCACCCCGTGTCCTTCTATGACTAGTGAGCAAAATGGTTTACCAGTCTCTTCTTGTAGAGAGGCCAAACATGCCGGCTGAGCATACATGGATTCTTGTTTTCCCCAGCTACAATCCATAGGCTCTGACGTTAGGGGGCAGTTAGCAGCAAAATGGCCAAACTCTCTACACCGCCAGCATTGTAACCCCCTTTTATTTCTGTCAGGGGTTTCTTGACCCTGACTGGTGGCCACCCTATCTTTGGCGCCTGTACTCAGTCCCAAAGTCATATCAGAGGTTTTGTCCCGGGTTGCCTTGGGAAACCACCCCTTTAACAAATGGAACAGTCTTACCAGGATTTCCTTGCAGTCTCTGAGGCTTGATAGGGCGCTGGACAGAGGTTCCCTCTCCTAGGTAGCTCTCAGTAGTCATGTACCTCTCCACAAGTTCCACCATCTGGGTCATATCTTGGGGGTCTGCTTGTCCAACCCATCGCTGTATATCTCGGGGAAGACCTTTCCGGTACCGGTCTATGACGATCCTTTCCACTACTTGATCAGCTGTGTCTGGTTGCAGCCACTTTCTTGTGAGACACAGGAGATCATGCATTTGCTCACATGCAGGCTTGCCTTTGCTGTAAACCCAGTCATTGAACTTTTTGGCGTGAACCGCAGAAGTGATTCCAAGGTGGGCCAGGATTTCCTCTTTTAACTTATTATAGTTATGAGAGTCCTGTACTTTTAGGTCAAAGTACACCTTTTGGGGTTCCCCTGTTAAGTAAGGTGCTATCACTTCAGCCCAGTCCTCTGGGGGTAACTTTTCCTGTGTTGCCACTCTTTCAAACACTGCCAGGTAGGCCTCAACATCGTCTGCTGGAGTCATCTTTTGCAGACATTTTTGTACTGCTTTGCGGATATTTATAGTTACTTGCCCCAGTGCCGCACTACCCTGTAATTTCTCAGCCAGTGCTTGTATCTCCTGCTGCAAATGCATGATAACACTGTGTTGTTGTGCTAAGGTAACTTTACTGGCTTCCCCTTGGGCGTTAATTTGTGTAATCAGCAGTTGATTGGTTTCCTGTTGGGCCCTTAAGGACTCTTGATGGGTTTGCTGCTGGGCTCTTAAGGACTCCTCATGGGTTTGCATCATCGCCTTCAATAACTCCTCCATTTTCATATTTGTTGAAGACTTCCCCTTTAAACTGTCTGTCCCTTTAAATTTTGGTCTTCACTATTTTCAAATGAAACTTCTGCCCATTGCATACCTCCACCAATTGTGAGCAGGATCAGACGAACAGACGGTTCTTTAACAGGGCAAAGTCCATTTATTGTTCACATATGAGCAAAGCAGCATAAAACAAAATAAAACAAAACAAAATCCTTGCCACACTTGGGCTCTAACTAATACACAGGGTAGTTTCCCTCTCTACTACCGGTCCCCTACTGGGTTTCCCGGTCAAACACAAACAGTACAACTCACAGTACCTTGACAAAATACTTTCCCTTTGGGGAAAAATAAACAGCCGCTTTCAATGGCTACACTCAGCTCCCAGCTCTCCTCAGTGTGTGTCTCAATCTTCCTCTCTGAGCACCAGCCCTCTCTAGCAGCTAGCAGATCTAGCCTGCTAATTATACCCCAGGTGAGACTTTCTAGGGGAATTAACCCACTCAGAACTGCTGTACATATGGGAGTAAGACATGAACCTATGGGAAATATAACTCCCTTCACACTGTGTTCCAGTTACCGGTTCACTATATATATATATATATATATATATATATATATATATATATATATATATATATATATATATATATATATATATTAAAAAATTTACCACAGCACTCCAACATATAGTCCCCTGCTAATACCTGTTTCGCACAACTAAACTGTAACTCTAATAAAAAAAGACACTTTTAGTTACAAAGTTTGTACAAAGTATGCATAAGCTGATGCGCCCCATCAGACGTTGTCAGGCTTTATGTATCAAGCCTGACCACGTGCACCCAATGAAGGAAGGGATGAGTTGCATTTCATTGTTTATTTAAAAAATATATATATACCAACTGATTTGGATAACCATAAGTATCTCAAACATCTCAGTCAGTGCCAGTCCAGTCATGTGCAGTAAATTACCAGGGGCAGAATAAAGATGCCCTAAGAAGTGTTAAGACTAGGGATGCACCGAATCCACTATTTGGGATTCGGCCGAATCCCTGTATCCTTGGTGAAAGATTCGGCCGAATCCAAATCCAAGGGTCAGGAAAGGAAAAAGTGGAAAAAATTCTTCTTTTGTGATGAAAAGGCATGTGATTTCCCTACCCACAATGTATATAATGGCAAGGTTTGTGCCAATGCCACATAGAAAAGTATATACGGTACTACTCAAAAATAACTAATAAGTCAAAAATCTGATATTAAATTAATCTGAGAGGATTTACTCACAGTTCACCCCAGTCCCAGGGTGCAAGTCCAGAACAGCATTTCAAAAAAGATGTGAAGACCTCCAATAGTAAAGAAGCAATTAGTTAAAAAATTAAGACATTTTTATTAGGACATAAAAACCTAACGCGTTTCGTGCCTGTTGGGGCACTTACTCATAGTTAATTCTTAACTAATTGCTTCTTTACTATTGGAGGTCCTCATTTCCCTTCCCGCCCTAATTTACATATGCAAATTAGGATTCGGTTCGGCCAGGTACAAGGATTCGGCCGAATCCGAATCCTGCTGGAAAAGGCCAAATACTGGCCGAATCCTGAATCGAATCCTGGATTGGGTGTATCCCTAGTTAAGAGCAGAGTTTCCATTTTAGGGCAGACAGAGCAATGTGCCTAGGGTTGCCACCGCATCCCTATAAAAGCAAACACATATGGAATCCACAGCCTGCATGCCTAATTAGCAATTCATAGATGCATGCTACAGACTGAATTGATTTATGTGCAGTCAGGCATCATGCATCTAAATGAATTGCTAATTAGCCATGCAGGCTGTGGATTCCATATGTATACGGTTTTAAAGGGGTTTGGAGGCAACCCAAGATGTGCCCTATCAGACTACTGAAAAGGTAAATACAGTGCGTGAGGGGGGGAGGCCAGATTCTCAAAACTCCTTAAATTGTTAATGTTATTCTCACAAGTTAGGAAGCAATGGGGCCCTATACTTTCCTAGGACAAGGCTGTCTAGTAGGTGAGTAGTCATACATCTTATCTCCTGCAAAGATGTAAACCAAAGAAAGAAGTGTTATTGACTGTCCTTAAAGGCACAAAAAGAGCTGAGTGTGCTTTTAAAGGGGTAATGATCGGCGTGTTCTTTTACCTCCCGGTGCGTGGTACTAGTCTCGTTGCAGACAGCAAAATCCTATTTAAAAGGCCTGCTCTTTCTTGTAACAGTGCCCAAACTGGCTTCTATTTACAGATCCTGCATAAGCGTACTATTTTGATTGATTCCTGGTATTTTGTGTCATTGATTCCTGGTGTTTGTCGTGGAGCGTCCTGACGTCATCCGTTGGCCCGAGATCCAAATGTGGTTCCAAATCCTCTTTAAAAGGCCTGCTCTTTCTTGCAACAGTGCCCAAGCTGGCTTCTGTTTACAGATCCTGCCTAAGCGTACTATTTTGATTGATTCCTGGTATTTTGACTCCTGCATGTCTCACTCTGATTCTTGCAGCCTGTCCTGACTTTTTTGCCGTTTTGAGACTACGATTTTGCCTGATCCTTGCCAATACCACTTATGAACTTTCACTCTCCTAAAAGTATCATCCCCTGTTGGTTCCACAGCAGAAAGCCCGGGCCCTCAAAAGGGTGTTGGTGAACACCGGAATTCGCAGGGATACTTGTGTGCATCTAGAGTGCAGGGTGCCAATAAGGTTCCTGACTGATGAGAGGTTACAGGCAGTTTTTAATTATTTGCCTGCTTCTCTTGGCTCTTTAAAGCTTTAGGATGTGGGTCACTAACCCCCCCCCCCACCCTAGTGTGGCCCCACATGAAAGTCTGCCTGCTGTGACTGCTTCCCTTGTTAACTCTTTCAAGGTTATCAGTACTGAAGTGAACTGGCCCCTGCATTGTGTAAACCTCAAATCCAGACTGAAAACTCCTGCATTGTTCACACCTGTGATCCCAACTGCATTGTTCACACCTGTAACACCTATATTGTTCACACCCCTAAAGTGTGTTCACACCTTCTAAGGTGTTCAATTGTGTTCTGGGGGGGGGGTAGGAGGCATATGGATTTAAGGGTATGTTTTAATCTGACATTTTTTTAACATATAAGTGATATCCATGCAGGGAGCACCAAGGCTTTTTGGTGTGTTACCACCATTAATGTGGACATGGTCTTTAAAATTCGTATGGTAATATGGGTGTGGTTTAAGTGTGTGTGGTCTAAAACTGGGAGTGGTCAAAACCAGCTTCCATTATTGGCCCTCTTCTACATAGGTCAGGAAAAATTCCAGCCCTCTGTACCACAGAAGTTGGACAGCACTGCTCTACATAATACTATTTCAAAACAAACAACCTCTTTAAAGGGGTCATCCACTCCTACCCTCATTGTTAGAAGTTAGCTTTTGTTTTAATGTGACATGAGTAGTAGCTTAGTAGGGAGATTCCGGCAGGGTTATAAGCAAGGTATCTAAGTATTAAAGGGAGAGAAACCAAAGATCCAACTAGCGGCACTCAGTTCAATGAAGTGACAACCTTCAGGTTTTTTTTCAGTACTATTAAAGCTTGCTGTGGTGGTCTATGGTGCACAGGATCATGCAAACATAGCTTCAATTCATTTTTAAAACCTGTTTATTAATACATTATGATATATAAAAACACCATGTATGATCAATGCAAGACCTGCAGGATGACCACCCTATGCTTCCCATTGAAACTGGCCTAGGAATAATGATGTTGACCTGTGACCTGCAATAGTGATGCCAGAATGAAATGCGATTGATGTCCTTGATAGAGTGCAGTCTGTCAGAGTCAAGGACTTCTGGAAGTTACAGCATGTAGCGCATGCAAAAATGATTATCAGCATTTGAATGGATGCAAAGGAGTTCATGTGGCAGCTCTCTGGGATCCGGATGAAGCGAAGGTTCTGTGAGTAACCGGCTTCCCCTTCCCCCTCCTACACAGATATTCATACTACCACCAAGAACAGGGTCTGCTATGGTGGGCAATTGTAATAATGGAGGAATTGGGGATATGAGTGGGGCAGAAACAGGAAACTCTAGGACCCCTGAGGTATTGACTATATACATTTACCTGCCACAATCATTCACTTTGATATATAACATATGCCAAGTATCTCATCAGTCATGCTATATTCATTATTAATAGAACTATAACTTCCTTTAATGAGCTCATGGACAAACTGTTTCTATGGGAAGCATAGGGTGGGTCTTGCAGGTCTTGCATTGATCATTCATGGTATTATTATATATCTTAATGTATTAATAAACATGGTTTTTAAGGATTGAGGCTGTGTTTGCAGGATCCAGTGCACCATAGACCACCATAGCAGATTTAAATGGTAATGAAAAATCTTGAGGGTTGTCAATTTATGAGTGCCGCTAGTTGGATCTTTGGTTTCTCTTCCTCTAATATTTAGATTTAAAGTGGACCTGTCACCCAGACATAAACATCTGTATAATAAAAGTCCTTTTCAAATTAAACATGGAATCCAAATTCTTTTTTTTATTAATGTATTCATAGCTGTTGTAAACTTGTTTAAAAATCTCAGCTGTCAATCAAATATTGCCTGCCCCTCCTCTATGCCTAGGCATAGAGGCGGGGCAGGCAATTACTTTCACTTAACATTCAACACTTACCAGATGTCACTGCTCTCCCCACGTTCCCCCGTTCTCTTTACCATTTAATTCTGTAACCAGTGCATGGAATCAACATCAGTTCCCTCATTTTGTTGCACAAACAAGATTTTGAGATGATTTTGAGATGATACAAGGCTTGTCTTAATAACAGTGTCCACAAAATGGCTCCTGCCTGTTTGCTATAATTATGAATTCCCAGACTGATGGAAACAAGATTCAAATACTTTATACAGTGTAATTAGTTTATTTTGCTTGACTAATGTGATACAATAGGATTTGGAATATTTTTTTCAGGTGACGGGTCCCCTTTAAGTGTTGTTGAATATCCAATAAATCAGATTATGGATGGTGTAATTGTTCCCATTAGATCAGAGGTGCAGTGCCTTTCTCTATAGTTTATATACAAGGTATATAATGCTCTAGGTATATAGGTGTGACTGGTGAAACACATTCAAATTAAGCAAAACTTCTAGACAATGAGCATTTATAATAAAATTGTTGCTACTGAGGTCCATTAGTCCTATAGTCCATAGCAACATGAGATATTTACAGCACATGAAGGATGTTAGTCCTTTACATGGAATTGCCACTGTGCCATACTGTTATAAATTTATATTTATACATGAAATAGTCACTGTGCCATCCCGATGAGATTATTGGGGGTATTAATGCACTTGCCACTGTGCCATCCTGTTATGCAATATGGGGCATTTATATATGGAATTGTCACTGTGCCATCCTGATGTGAGTTTTGAGGGTATTTATACATGGAATTACCATTGTGCCATCCTGAATTAATTTCTGGGGGTATTTCTTCATGGAATTGCCATCCTGCTATGAGTTTTGGGGGTCTTCATACATGGAATTTCCACTGTCCCATCCATGAATGACATTTGGGGTATTATTACATGATATAGTCACTTTGCCATCCTGATGTGATTTCTGGGGGTATTATCTGGGGCATTTATACTTGGAATTGTCACTGTGCCATCCTACTGTGAGTTCTGGGGGTATTTATTCATGGAATTGGCACAGTGCCATCCTGCTATGAGTTCTGGGGGTATTTCTACATGAAATTGTCATTGTGCCATCCTGCTAAGAATTCAGGGGTATTTATACATGTACATGTGTTCATCCTTCTTTTAGTTCTGGGGTATAATACATGGAGCTGCAACTGTGCTAAAATGTCTGCTAAATGTTTTAATAATAAATTAAATTGCATCAGTGTCTTTTTTTCGCAGAATTATGAGATTTGTGCTTTAGGAACAGTTAAAAGAAATGTTATGACCAGCATAGGGATTGGCCTGTACTAAGCACAATGAAGCAGGGATAGCCCCTTAAATTTGCTCATATCCTGTACAGAGAGATGACACTAAACTATGGCAACATAGGTATTACCCTGTACTAAGATTCAGCAGGAACAGTACCTAAGTTTGCTCATACCCTGTACAGAGAGATACCATAAAACTATGGCAGCATAGGTATTCCCTGGTACTAAGGACAATTCAGCAGGACCATAACCTAAGTTTGCTCATAGCCTGTACAGAGCGATACCATAAAACTATAAAACTATGGCAGCATATTCCCTTATACTAGTTACCATTAGGGTTGCCACCTTTTCTGGAAAAAAATACCGGCTTTTTTCCATATTTATATCCTTGGGATCAGCCATCATTTTTACCGGCCAGGCCAGAAAAACACCGACCAGGTGGCAACCCTAGTTACCATACAACAGGGAGGTTCAAGGGTAGTTCTTTAACCTTTTCACTGCCAGCCAATTTGGCCAAGTTGGAACTTCTTTTGCCAGACCGTTTTTGAACATTTTTTGCTCTTTCACTTTAGGGGACTTTCCTGGGGGGGTCTTTTAGTTTACCCATGAAAACAAGATATTGTTTTTTTCAGGACAACCTAAGCTTTCAAAATATGCTAGAATTTCGTTGTCATTCCAGTCCTGTAAAAAGATATGGGCTTCTAAGTGTATAAAAAAAACCCAAAAAAAACAGTTTCACATGATACAAACGCATATATCAGAAGCATAATTTATTTTATGCATGAGAACATGGCAGATTTGGAAAGTTCTGTGTCTCCCGAACGCGCCAATACCAAATATATATAATTTTATGGATATTTCTTACTTCTATAGATCAAAAACTCCGAAGCAGTAAACTACCAAATTTCATACATCTGATTTCAAAGCCAAACATTCCACTAACAGTAGGTTTACCCTAAAAAACTACCCCTTATTGGAAAGAACAGATTCTAATGAGTTCAAAATGGGTAAATATATATTTGTACTCCAAACTACCAATTTGCAATTCTTTCCTAAATTTAGCAGTTTTTATAAAAATGTGTTACATTTTTTGAAAAATTAACTCAAAGTGTCCAGTCTACAGCATTGTATCTCCCACATATCATTATATACCAAGATACAATACCCCAAATATGAAAGCCCAGGGTCCGCTGAACAGTTTGATGCCCAATATGCATAGGTACATGTAAGTATGTGGCGTATAGGGGCCCCAGAACGAAGACACCCCATATGAGTTATCAGTTCTGGAATTCCAAATAATGCAAAATCACCACATTTACAGCATTTTTCAAGGGGCAAAAGTACAAAAATGTATGTTCACCCCAGAAAACCATATGTTTTTGGAAAGTACACATTCTGACGAATCTAATATGGGTATGCACATCTTTCTACTCCAAAGTACCAAGCCGCAAAGCTTTCCTACATTTGGCAATTTTTATGACATTACTGAAAATCACCTCAATATTGCAACTCTGAAGCATCGTATCTCCCACATATCATTACATACCAAGATAAAACACCCTAAATATGAAAGCCCGGGGTCCGCTGAACAGTTTGATGCCCAATATGCATAGGTATACCTAAGTATGTGGAGTATAGGGGCCCCAGAACGAAGACACCCCATATGAGTTATCAGTTCTGGAATTCCAAATACTGCAAAATCCGCACATTTACATCATTTTTCAAGGGGCAAAAGTACAAAAATGTATGTTCACTAGGGATGTAGCGAACGTCGGAAAAAAAGTTCGCGAACATATTCGCGAACTTGCGCAAAAATGCGAGCGGTTCGCGAACGGTTCGCGAACCCCATAGACTTCAATGGGAAGGCGAACTTTAACATCTAGAAAAGACATTTCTGGCCAGAAAAATGATTTTAAAGTTGTTTAAAGGGTGCAACGACCTGGACAGTGGCATGCCAGAGGGGGATCAAGGGCAAAAATGTATCTGAAAAATCTGCCTGTGTGTGCTTGGAAGAGATAGTGTAGGGGGAGAGCTGTTAGTGATTTCAGGGACAGATGATAGTAAGTTTGCTGGCTAGTAATCTGCTTGATACTGCTCTGTATTGGAGGGACAGAAGTCTGCAGGGATTTGAGGGACATTTTAGCTTAGGTAGCTTTGCTGGCTAGTAATCTACTGTTCTCTTTAAACAACTGCCATACGTTGACCTTGTAGGCATTGTTTGCCCAGTTTTTTTGGACGCAGCCACTGAAGCACAGTTGCCAGAAAAAATATGCCATATAAATGCTGAAAATAGTCATTTTTCGCCATACGTTGACCTTGTAGACATTGTTTGCCCAGTTTTTTTGGACGCAGCCACTGAAGCACAGTTGCCAGAAAAAATATGCCATATAAATGCTGAAAATAGTAATTTTTCGCCATACGTTGACCTTGTAGACATTGTTTGCCCAGTTTTTTTGGTTGCAGCCACTGAAGCACAGTTGCCAGAAAAAATATTTCACGTAAATGCTGAAAATAGTCATTTTTTGCCATATACGTTGAGTCAACGTATGGCAAAAAATGACTATTTTCAGCATTTATATGGCATATTTTTTCTGGCCTCTGTGCTTCAGTGGCTGTGGCCAAAAAAACTGGGCAAACAATGCCTACAAGGTCAACGTCGTTGACCTTGTAGGCATTGTTTGCCCAGTTTTTTTGGCCACAGCCACTGAAGCACAGAGGCCAGAAAAAATATGCCATATAAATGCTGAAAATAGTCATTTTTTTGGTCGCAGCCACTGAAGCACAGTTGCCAGAAAAATTATGCCATATAAATGCTGAAAATATAAATTTTTTTGGTTGCAGCCACTGAAGCACAGAGGCCAGAAAAATTATGCCATATAAATGCAGAAAATATGCATTTTTTTGGTCGCAGCCACTGAAGCACAGTTGACAGAAAAATTATGCCATATAAATGCTGAAAATATAAATTTTTTTGGTTGCAGCCACTGAAGCACAGAGGCCAGAAAAATTATGCCATATAAATGCAGAAAATATGCATTTTTTTGGTTGCAGCCACTGAAGCACAGAGGCCAGAAAAAATTAAACCAGTAGGGTTTGCACCCTAGTTTGTAACGGTGGCGGAGGGAGGAGGAGGACGCTAAAGGACAGCTGTGTGTGGAGTCATGAGGCTTGAAGAGAAGGACAGCTGCATAGAAGTCAGAACAAGTCTTCCGGCGTGCAGTAACCCTCCGAGATCCACCCCTCATTCATTTTAATAAAGGTCAGGTAATCGACACTTTTGTGACCTAGGCGAGTTCTCTTCTCAGTTACAATCCCTCCTGCTGCACTGAAGGTCCTTTCTGAGAGCACACTTGAGGCTGGGCAAGACAAGAGGTTCATGGCAAATTGTGACAGCTCTGGCCACAGATCAAGCCTGCGCACCCAGTAGTCCAGGGGTTCATCGCTCCTCAGAGTGTCGATATCTGCAGTTAATGCCAGGTAGTCCGCTACCTGCCGGTCGAGGCGTTCTTTGAGGGTGGATCCAGAAGGGTTGTGGCGCTGCCTTGGACAGAAAAACATTTGCATGTCTGACGTTACAGACTGGCCAAAGGGCTTTGTCCTTGCAGGTGTGCTCGTGGCAGGATTACTGGCACCTCTGCCCCTGGAATGTTGATGAGTTCCTGAAGTGACATCACCCTTAAAAGCATTGTACAACATGTTTTGCAGGCTGGTTTGTAAATGCCGCATCTTTTCGGACTTGTGGTATGTTGGTAACATTTCTGACACTTTATGCTTGTACCGAGGGTCTAGTAGCGTTGCGACCCAGTACAGGTCCTTCTCCTTAAGCCTCTTGATACGGGGGTCCTTCAACAGGCATGACAGCATGAAAGACCCCATTCTCACAAGGTTGGATGCAGAGCTATCCATCTCCGCTTCCTCATTATCAAGGACTGCATCATCCACGGTCTCCTCCCCCCAGCCACGTACAAGACCAGGGGTCCCCAAAAGGTCACCACTAGCCCCCTGGGAAGCCTGCTCCTGTTGGTCCTCCTCCTCCTCCTCCACAAAGCCACCTTCCTCCTCTGACTCCACTTCTGGCACCTCTCCCTGCGTTGCAGCAGGTGCCTGGGTTCGTTCTGGTGATTCCGACCAGAAATCGTGCGCTTCCAGCTCCTCGTCACGCTGGTCTACAGCCTCATCTGTCACTCGTCGCACGGCACGCTCCAGGAAGAAAGCGAAGGGTATTAGGTCGCTGATGGTGCCTTCGGTGCGACTGACCATATTTGTCACCTCTTCAAAAGGTCGCATGAGCCTGCAGGCATCGCGCATAAGCACCCAGTAACGGGGGAAAAAAATCCCCAGCTGTGCAGATCCAGTCCTACCACCCAGTTCAAAAAGGTACTCGTTGACGGCCCTTTGTTGTTGCAGCAGACGTTCCAACATAAGGAGCGTTGAATTCCAGCGAGTCTGGCTGTCAGAAATCAAACGCCTGACTGGCATGTTGTAGCGCTGCTGAATGTCAGCAAGGCGTGCCATGGCTGTGTAGGAACGTCTGAAATGGGCCGACACCTTTCTGGACTGGGTGAGAACGTCCTGGAATCCTGGGTACTTGGAGACAAAACGTTGGACTATTAAATTTAACACATGTGCCATGCAGGGCACATGTGTTAAATTGCCTAGTCTCAACGCTGCCAACAGATTGCTTCCATTGTCACACACCACTTTTCCGATCTGCAGTTGGTGTGGGGTCAGCCACCGATCGGCCTGTGACTGCAGAGATGACAGGAGTACAGATCCGGTATGGTTTTTGCTTTCCAGGCACGTCATCCCCAAGACAGCGTGACAACGGCGTACCTGGCACGTCGAATAGCCTAGGGGGAGCTGGGGGTGCACAGGTGTGGAGGAGGAGAAGGAGGACCCAGCAGCAGAGTAAGAAGAAGAAGAAGACGAGGTAGAGAGCGATGGAGGAGTAGAGGTGGTGGCAGAACCGCGTGCAATCCGTGGCGGTGACACCAACTCCACTGTTGTTGTTGAGCTACCCATTCCCTGCTTCCCAGCCATTACCAAGTTCACCCAGTGGGCAGTGTAGGTGACATACCTGCCCTGACCATGCTTGGAGGACCATGCGTCAGTAGTCATATGGACCTTTGGCCCAACACTAAGTGATAGAGATGCGGTAACTTGGCTCTGCACATGTTGGTACAGGTGTGGTATTCCCTTTTTAGAAAAAAAATTGCGGCTGGGTACCTTCCACTGCGGTGTCCCAATTGCTACAAATTTGCGGAAGGCCTCAGAGTCCACCAGCTGGTATGGTAAAAGCTGGCGGGCTAAGAGTGCAGACAAGCCAGCTGTCAGACGCCGGGCAAGGGGGTGACAGTCAGACATTGGCTTCTTACGCTCAAACATGGCCTTCACAGAAACTTGGCTGGTGGCAGATGACTGGGAATGGGAACAGGTGGTCAAGGTGGAAGGCGGAGTGGAGGGTGGTTCAGACGGGTCAAGGAGAGCAGAGGTAGAGCAGTAAGATGCTGGACCAGAAGGAGTGTGGCTTTTAGTTTGCCTGTTGCCTTTGAGGTGTTGCTCCCAAAGTGCTTTGTGCTTGCCGCTCATGTGCCTTCGCATAGAAGTTGTACCTATGTGGCTGTTGGGCTTACCAAGGCTCAGTTTCTGACTGCACTCATTGCAAATTACAATGCTTTTGTCAGAGGCACACACATTAAAAAAATCCCACACTGCTGACTTTTTGGAAGTGTGCGATCTGGCGGTAACAGTAGAAGTTGGCGGAGTTGGCGGTATTGGCGGCAATGGCGGGTGCGTTGGCCGGCTGAACACAGGTGCCGATACATGTTGTTGCCCTACTGATCCCTGCGGGCTGTCCTCCCTGCTTCTTCTAAGTCTTATTCTCCTACTGCCTCTCTGACTCTCCGTCTCTCCATCTGAACTACCCTCCTCTTGCTCTCTTCTACTAGGCACCCACAAAACATCAATCTCCTCATCATCATTCTCCTCAGATGCATCAATTTCTTCTGACACATCACAGAAGGAAGCAGCAGCGGGGACCTCCTCCTCATCACTCATTATGTCCATCTCTATCGTGTTCTCTGCCAGAATTAAATCTGGTGTAAGGTCCTCATCTCCTTCATCTTCTTCTGGCAATAATGGTTGCGCATTACTCAGTTCAAGAAACTCATTGGAAAATAACTCCTCTGACCCCAGTGAAGAAGGGGCACCGGTGGTGGAGGAAGTGTTACGTGGGGTGGCCATAGCAGTGGAGGATGAGGAGGATGTTGTGGTAAAGTTAGAAACGGTAGAGGATGGGGTGTGCTGTGTAAGCCAGTCAACTACCTCTTCAGCATTTTGGGAGTTCAGGGTCATTGGCTTTTTAAAACTGGGCAATTTGCTAGGGCCACAGGATTGCATAGCAGCACGGCCCCTAGCACGGCCTCTGCGTGGCGGCCTGCCTTTGCCTGGCATTATTTTTAAAAAAACAACAACAACAACAAAAACTCAGTTGGTTTTTCTGGAAACGATAATACACACAGCTAGATGGCGGGTTGAAGAAAACACTGTGCAAATAATGCCTACAAAGTCAACGTATACACTACTACAGCGGTGGATACGGATTACGTAAAATATATGAATGCTGCTTGAAAAAAAGTAACTCAAGTGGTTTTTCTAGAGACGATAATATTATCAATATTTAGACAAAATGTGAACAAGGTCACACAGCTCGATGGCGGGTTGAAGAAAACAGTGTGCAAATAATGCCTACAAGGTCAACGTATACACTACTACAGCGGTGGATACGGATTACGTAAAATATATGAATGCTGCTTGAAAAAAAGTAACTCAAGTGGTTTTTCTAGAGACGATAATATTATCAATATTTAGACAAAATGTGAACAAGGTCACACAGCTCGATGGCGGGTTGAAGAAAACAGTGTGCAAATAATGCCTACAAGGTCAACGTATACACTACTACAGCGGTGGATACGGATTACGTAAAATATATGAATGCTGCTTGAAAAAAAGTAACTCAAGTGGTTTTTCTAGAGACGATAATATTATCAATATTTAGACAAAATGTGAACAAGCTCACACAGCTCGATGGCGGGTTGAAGAAAACAGTGTGCAAATAATGCCTACAAGGCCAACGTATACACTACTACAGCGGTGGATACGGATTACGTAAAATATATGAATGCTGCTTGAAAAAAGTGACTCCGGTGTTTTTTCTGGAGACGGTAATATTATGGATATTTAGACAGAATGGGAACAAGGTCACACAGCTCGATGGCGGGTTGAAGAAAACAGTGTGCAAATAATGCCTACAAGGCCAACGTATACACTACTACAGCGGTGGATACGGATTACGTAAAATATATGAATGCTGCTTGAAAAAAGTGACTCCGGTGTTTTTTCTGGAGACGGTAATATTATGGATATTTAGACAGAATGGGAACAAGGTCACACAGCTCGATGGCGGGTTGAAGAAAACAGTGTGCAAATAATGCCTACAAGGCCAACGTATACACTACTACAGCGGTGGATACGGATTACGTAAAATATATGAATGCTGCTTGAAAAAAGTGACTCCGGTGTTTTTTCTGGAGACGGTAATATTATGGATATTTAGACAGAATGGGAACAAGGTCACACAGCTCGATGGCGGGTTGAAGAAAACAGTGTGCAAATAATGCCTACAAGGCCAACGTATACACTACTACAGCGGTGGATACGGATTACGTAAAATATATGAATGCTGCTTGAAAAAAGTGACTCCGGGTGTTTTTCTCGGAGACGGTAATATTATGGATATTTAGACAGAATGGGAACAAGGTCACACAGCTCGATGGCGGGTTGAAGAAAACAGTGTGCAAATAATGCCTACAAGGCCAACGTATACACTACTACAGCGGTGGATACGGATTACGTAAAATATATTATGGCTGCTTGAAAAAGTGACTCCGGTGTTTTTTCTGGAGACGGTAATATTATGGATATTTAGACAGAATGGGAACAAGGTCACACAGCTCGATGGCGGGTTGAAGAAAACAGTGTGCAAATAATGCCTACAAGGCCAACGTATACACTACTACAGCGGTGGATACGGATTACGTAAAATATGTGAATGCTGCTTGAAAAAAGTGACTCCGGTGTTTTTTCTGGAGACGGTAATATTATGGATATTTAGACAGAATGGGAACAAGGTCACACAGCTCGATGGCGGGTTGAAGAAAACAGTGTGCAAATAATGCCTACAAGGCCAACGTATACACTACTACAGCGGTGGATACGGATTACGTAAAATATATGAATGCTGCTTGAAAAAAGTGACTCCGGTGTTTTTTCTGGAGACGGTAATATTATGGATATTTAGACAGAATGGGAACAAGGTCACACAGCTCGATGGCGGGTTGAAGAAAACAGTGTGCAAATAATGCCTACAGGGCAAATAATGCCTAAAAGGTCAACTTATGCACTACTACAGCGGTAGTAAAATAAAAAAAAGTAAAATAAAAAAAAAATGAATATTAAAAAAAAAAATTAAAGTTGGTGCTGCTGAACTACTAGGAGCAGCAGATTAGCACACCAGTCCCACTCCCCAACACTGCTAGACTAATAGCACTGGGCTCTTATAGTAGTAGTAGTAGTAGTAGTAGTAAAACAACAAAAAAATAAATAAAAGCAGTCCTTACAAGGACTACTGTTATTGCAGCAGTCAGCAGATGAGATCAGAAGCAGGACAGCTGCCCACTGCAGCTACATACAGAGCACTGCAGTAGAAGGTAGATTACTAGCCAGCAAAGCTACCTAAGCTAAAATGTCCCTCAAACCCCTGCAGACTTCTGTCCCTCCAATAACAGAGCAGTATCAAAACGATTACTAGCCAGCAAACTTTCAACTGTCCCTGAAATCACTAACAGGCAGCAGCTCTCTCCCTACACTATCTCTTCAGCACACACAGGCAGAGTGAAAAAACGCTGCAGGGCTTCGCGTTTTTATAGGGAAGGGGAGTGGTCCAGGGGAGAGCTTCCTGATTGGCTGCCATGTACCTGCTGGTCTGGGGTGAGAGGGCAAAAAAAAGCGCCAACAATGGCGAACCCAAAATGGCGAACGTCGCGCGACGTTCGCGAACTTCCGGCGAGCGCGAACACCCGATGTTCGCGCGAACAAGTTCGCCGGCGAACAGTTCGCGACATCTCTAATGTTCACCCCAGAAAACCATATACTTTTGGAAAGTACACATTCTGACGAATCTAAAATGGGTATGCATGTCTTTCTACTCAAAAGTACCAAACCGCAAAGCTTTCCTACATTTCGCAATTTTTATGACATTACCGAAAATCACCTCAATATTGCAACTCTGAAGCATCGTATCTCCCACATATCATTAAATACCAAGATAAAACACCCCAAATATGAAAGCCCAGGGTCCACTGAACAGTTTGATGCCCAATATGCATAGGTGCACCTAAATATGTGGCGTATAGGGGCCCCAGAACGAAGACACCCCATACGAGTTATCAGTTCAGGAATTCCAAATACTGCAGAAGCCACAAAAAAGAAAGCTCTCTGTTTGATTTCAAATTAAGCAGAGAAATCCCTGTCTAAGGCAGGATTTTTTGTTCTCATTTGGTGTGTGAAGGTGTTAGCTACTTGGTGTGTGAATTTTGGGAAGTTTTGAGTTGATTTACTTTATTTAAAATCGATTTTTATTTTGACCCAGAAGGTGAGTGATTGCTAGCCCAGTTCCCTTCACTTCCTGTGGGCTACAAACTCACTGACAGATCCCCTACCCCTCCCCCACACCTGGGTGTCAGTTTCACTTGTTTTTTGTATTTAGTTTCAGCTGAAATTTATCACTATTTGCACAGATTGTGTGTGTGCTTTTACTTTTATCCTTGTTTTGTAAGGAGAGAAAGCTAAAGGGAGAAGGATTTAAGAAAATAAAAGATTTTCTAGTAGCAGTGCAACTCCCAGGCACCTGCTCTCATTAACCCTTTCCCTGCTAAAGCTTCTCATTGTTGCATTTACTTTTGCTGATTAATAGAATTAAGCTTACTTTTTTGTGGATTGTTTTGTAAAATAATGGGAGGGAATAAAAAACAAAATTATAAAAAAATACCTCAGGCTCCTAAAGGAAAAGGAGCTGGAAAACCTGGTTGTAGCTATGCTAAAAAACACCAGTCACAGCCTTTGTCTAAAAGCTCCACTGCTTCTGTTTCTGCTGCTGCAGCCAATGTGACCACTGCTAAAAGTTTTGCACAGGCAGTGGCTACTGGCAACAACTCAAGCCAAGTCACTGCTGGGGTAGAGCAGCTTACAAGGAAGCATGGGGTTAGATGTCTAATGACAGGAGCTCATGGCATAGAGGCTTACATAAAAGCTGCAGCTGAAGTGGTGGGCCCCTCTGTAATAGTGGCAGCAAGTAAAATGTATGGGAAAGCCATAATATTTGCCCGTACACTAACTGCAGTGCATACTCTAGTGCAGAGAGGCATCACAGTAGGGGGTAGTTATATCCCTGTAGAACCCCTAGAAGGATTAGGCATAAAGATAGTCCTATCTAATGTGCCCCCCTTCCTGCAAGACCATTTATTGCTACCCCACCTGCAAGCCCTCGGTGAAATAAAGTCAACTATTTCTAAACTTCCCTTGGGTTGCAAGGAGAGCAGATTGAGACATATCCTCTCTTTTAAAAGGCAGGTGCAATTACTTTTGCCTCGGGGTCAAGATACTATTGAGGGGTCCTTTGGTGTTCCATTTGAGGGGGTGCTATATAAAAATTTTTACTGCACAGAAGAAGTGAGGTGCTTCCTTTGCAAGAACCTGGGACACACACGCCAGAGTTGCCCCAAAGGGCATATTAAGACCACAGTCCCTGTTCCTGCCCCCAGTACCTCTAATGCAACATCATACCCTGCTACAGCTATTGCTGCAGGCTCCTCAAAGGAGAAATCCCCTTCAGTTAAGAACCTTAAGGTGGTTGTTACACAACCCACCTCTGAAACCTCCAAACCTCCTCCTTCTTCACTCAAGTTATCTAAGGATGCAGCCTACATTTCAAATTCAGCAAAAGAGAAGGGGGGGAGGAATGTCAATGCATCCCCCAGTGCTGCAGTTGTTTTTGCCAAAAACCAACTTAACCCTGTTATGAGCAATCCTAAGGGTGTGGGGGTGCCGGTGGTTGTAACACCTGTCATGGTGGAAGCAGAGAGTAGCATTTCCTCTTCAAATGATAAGAAAAAGAAGAGGAAATTTAAATCCAACAGGCTGATACCTGAGGAATGGGTTTCAGTGGTCAATGATGGAGCACCCCCATCCAAGGGCAAAAAGGGCAGCAAAACATCTGCTCCTCATGTGGTGATATTGTCTGGTCCAACTGTTGGATGCAATCAACTGGTGCCAGACCATGCACCTATAGACCCAGTTGGGGAAGAGGAGAGGATTATGGGTCTCCCCACAGAGTCAGGGGTGCTGCATCTGTCTCCAACAGAGGATCTTCCCCTGGAGTATAAAGGGACAACTAATGAAACCCCTGCAGAGTGGGCAGTAAGTGTTCCTGAGGTGTTGAGCTTTGGGAACTACAACCAACCTCAGTGTTTAGTGCCTCAGGGTATTTCACTCCAAGAAATGGAGAACATTGGGACAACCCCCATACAGGATCCTGCAGACAATGCTGCGAGGGAGGATAATGAGGCTAGAGTTGTAAATATGGAAGATAGCCAGACAGACTCTGTAAGGTCTACTGTGCATGTTAAGATCTCTCCTCCATTCTCTTCCACTGATCCCAATGTTATTGCCATTCAGGAGGCACAGGAGGCAGTGGAAAGGGCAGAGGTTGCCCATCGAGCCTCTAAAGCTACTGTTGTTAAGGAGCCAATTCCATCTGCTACCCCTGAGCCAAACACCTCCAGTGGTGTTCCAAGCAAAATCCAAGTATTATCTGAGCCGTTGCAGGGTCTCCAGATAGCAGGTTCTTCTGATCCTTCTCCTGCAACTTCTTGTGTAGTTATTATCAAAGCTCCAGTGGAGAGGGGGAATTATCAATCCCTTAACCAAGAAGAGTTCTTGGATGAGGGGGACATCGAAGAGGAGGTTGACACAGTTGTGACAAATCCTTCTACCCCAATCATCCCAGCTGAGGAACTCAAGATGTTTCTTGAGAGCACCCTTGGTGTTAAATTGGAGAAGAAGCTACATATGGCTCTAGAGAAGTGGCATGATTTGACTTTGGTGATCAGTTCTGTGAGACAATACATCAAGGTCATAAAAGAGGCCAAAAACTATGGAACCGCAGAATATCTCCGTAGTGTTAAGTTCCACAAAAAGTGTTTGTCTCACCAGGCCTCTGTGAGGGCTAAAGCATTTACTAACACACAATAATGGCTCTGAGTATAAGCACTCTTAATACAAATGGCTGTCGGGAGCCTTTTAGAATGTTTCAGGTACTCTCCTTTCTACGCCAAGGAGGGTACTCTGTGAGTTTCCTTCAAGAGACCCATATCACTCAGGAGCTTGAAGCGACCTGGCATCTAGAATGGAAGGGCAGAGTCTTTTTTAATCACCTCACATGGACATCATGTGGGGTGGTGACCTTGTTCTCAGAATCCTTCCAGCCAGAGGTACTGAGTGTTAATTCTGTAATCCCAGGCCGTCTGTTACATCTCCGGGTCCGGGAGTCTAGTGGAACATACAATCTGATAAACTTGTATGCCCCAACTACTGGACCAGAAAGAAAGTATTTTTTTGAAAGTTTATCAGCCTATATGGAGACAATTGACTCAGATGAAGCCGTGATTATAGGGGGTGATTTCAATTACACCCTTGAGGCTCGGGACCGAAATGTTCCCCAGAAAAGGGATTCATCTGAGTCAGCTTTGCGGGAACTCATTGCCCATTTCTCCTTGGTAGACATCTGGAGAGAACAACACCCAGAAACCGATGCTTTCACCTATGTTAGGGTGAGGGATGGCCGTGTGTCTCAGTCCCGGATTGATAGGCTTTATATATCTAGCCATGTTATGTCACGAGTTCGGTCCAGTAATATTAGCTTGGCACCTTTCTCAGACCACAATTGTGCTTCTTTGATAGTGGCAGTTGCACCATCTCTGCCCAAAGCAGCCTATTGGCACTTTAATAACAGCTTATTAAAGGATGAAGGGTTTGCAAAGGCAGTCCAGGAAATGTGGACAGACTGGAAGGGTTATCAGGATGAATTTGCCACACTGAGTCAATGGTGGGATGTAGGCAAGGTTCACCTAAAGCTCTTGTGTCAAGAGTATACAAAATGTTTGAGCAGACAGGAAAATGCAGAGATTGAGGCTCTGAATAGGGAGGTGCTTGATCTTGAGCAAAGGCTGTCAGGCTCTGAAGACCAAGCCATACAGTGTGAATATGTAGAAAAGAAAGAGACTCTGCATAACATGGAACATCGACAGGCTCGTGGTGCTTATGTACGAAGCCGCATGCAGTTACTCTGTGATATGGATCGTGGCTCACGATTCTTCTATGCTCTGGAGAAGAAGAAGGGGAATCGAAAACAAATAACATGCCTTCTTGAGGAGGATGGCACCCCCCTTGAAGATCCGGAGGCTATCAGGGACACAGCCCGGGCCTTCTATCAGAACCTTTTTTCTCCAGATCCCATCTCTCCAGATGCCTGCAGGGAACTATGGAATGGGCTTCCAGTGGTTAGCCAGGGGAGAAGAGAGAGGTTGGAAAAACCAATCACTCTGAATGAACTCTCTCAAGCACTCCACTTAATGCCCCATAATAAATCTCCAGGGCTGGATGGATTGACTGTAGAGTTCTTCCAGTTCTTCTGGGATGCTCTGGGACATGATTTCCATAGGGTTCTAAATGAGGCCCTCAAGACCGGTGAGATGCCACTTTCTTGTCGTCGAGCAGTGTTATCACTGCTACCTAAGAAGGGGGATCTCCGCCTTATTAAGAATTGGCGACCGGTCTCATTGCTCAGCACAGACTATAAAATTGTAGCCAAAGCTATATCACTCAGGCTCAAGTCTGTGCTGGCAGAGGTGGTTCATCCTGACCAGTCCTATACAGTTCCCGGCCGGACAATTTTTGACAATGTCTTTCTGGTTCGGGATTTACTACATTTTGCCCGGAAGGCTGGTCTATCTCTCGCTTTTCTCTCCCTGGATCAAGAGAAGGCATTTGACAGAGTAGATCACCAATATCTTTTAGGCACTCTGCAAGCCTATAGCTTTGGCCCACAGTTTGTGAGCTATCTGAAAACACTGTACACCTCTGCAGAGTGTCTAGTTAAAATCAACTGGTCTCTGACTGCACCTCTGGCCTTCAAACGAGGAGTTCGACAGGGATGCCCTTTGTCGGGACAGCTGTATGCACTGGCCATTGAGCCTTTCCTGTGTCTACTAAGGAAGAGGCTTACAGGACTGGTGCTCAGGGAACCTGACATGAGGGTAGTTCTTTCAGCATATGCTGATGATGTCATCCTTGTGGCCCAGGACCTAGTTGATCTTGAACGAGCACAAGAATGCCAAGAGGTTTACGCTGCTGCCTCATCAGCTCGGATCAACTGGACCAAGAGCTCAGGCCTTCTGGAAGGTCCTTTACATGTAGATTCTTTGCCTTCTGCTATTCGCGACATCTCATGGGTAGGGATGTAGCGAACGTCGGAAAAAAAGTTCGCGAACATATTCGCGAACTTGCGCAAAAATGCGAGCGGTTCGCGAACGGTTCGCGAACCCCATAGACTTCAATGGGAAGGCGAACTTTAACATCTAGAAAAGACATTTCTGGCCAGAAAAATGATTTTAAAGTTGTTTAAAGGGTGCAACGACCTGGACAGTGGCATGCCAGAGGGGGATCAAGGGCAAAAATGTATCTGAAAAATCTGCCTGTGTGTGCTTGGAAGAGATAGTGTAGGGGGAGAGCTGTTAGTGATTTCAGGGACAGATGATAGTAAGCTTGCTGGCTAGTAATCTGCTTGATACTGCTCTGTATTGGAGGGACAGAAGTCTGCAGGGATTTGAGGGACATTTTAGCTTAGGTAGCTTTGCTGGCTAGTAATCTACTGTTCTCTTTAAACAACTGCCATACGTTGACCTTGTAGGCATTGTTTGCCCAGTTTTTTTGGACGCAGCCACTGAAGCACAGTTGCCAGAAAAAATATGCCATATAAATGCTGAAAATAGTCATTTTTCGCCATTACGTAAAATATATTATGGCTGCTTGAAAAAAGTGACTCCGGTGTTTTTTCTGGAGACGGTAATATTATGGATATTTAGACAGAATGGGAACAAGGTCACACAGCTCGATGGCGGGTTGAAGAAAACAGTGTGCAAATAATGCCTACAAGGCCAACGTATACACTACTACAGCGGTGGATACGGATTACGTAAAATATATTATGGCTGCTTGAAAAAAGTGACTCCGGTGTTTTTTCTGGAGACGGTAATATTATGGATATTTAGACAGAATGTGAACAAGGTCACACAGCTCGATGGCGGGTTGAAGAAAACAGTGTGCAAATAATGCCTACAGGGCAAATAATGCCTAAAAGGTCAACTTATACACTACTACAGCGGTAGTAAAATAAAAAAAAGTAAAATAAAAAAAAAATGAATATTAAAAAAAAAAAATTAAAGTTGGTGCTGCTGAACTACTAGGAGCAGCAGATTAGCACACCAGTCCCACTCCCCAACACTGCTAGACTAATAGCACTGGGCTCTTATAGTAGTAGTAGTAGTAGTAGTAGTAAAACAACAAAAAAATAAATAAAAGCAGTCCTTACAAGGACTACTGTTATTGCAGCAGTCAGCAGATGAGATCAGAAGCAGGACAGCTGCCCACTGCAGCTACATACAGAGCACTGCAGTAGAAGGTAGATTACTAGCCAGCAAAGCTACCTAAGCTTAAATGTCCCTCAAACCCCTGCAGACTTCTGTCCCTCCAATAACAGAGCAGTATCAAAACGATTACTAGCCAGCAAACTTTCAACTGTCCCTGAAATCACTAACAGGCAGCAGCTCTCTCCCTACACTATCTCTTCAGCACACACAGGCAGAGTGAAAAAACGCTGCAGGGCTTCGGTTTTTATAGGGAAGGGGAGTGGTCCAGGGGAGAGCTTCCTGATTGGCTGCCATGTACCTGCTGGTCTGGGGTGAGAGGGCAAAAAAAAGCGCCAACAATGGCGAACCCAAAATGGCGAACGTCGCGCGACGTTCGCGAACTTCCGGCGAGCGCGAACACCCGATGTTCGCGCGAACAAGTTCGCCGGCGAACAGTTCGCGACATCTCTACTCATGGGAGACTAAAGTCATCAAATATTTAGGTGTCTATCTGTCAGCTGAAGAGCATCCTGTTCCACAGAATTTCATTGAACTTGAGGAGCATGTTCTTACCCGCCTGGGAAAGTGGAAGGGTCTTGCTAAAATGCTTTCTATGAGGGGGAGGGCTTTGGTGATTAACCAGCTGGTGGCCTCTCAACTCTGGTATAGGCTGACATGTCTTAGCCCAACCCAAGAATTCATTGCTAAAATCCAGAGAAGGTTGCTGGACTTTCTCTGGATGGGAAAGCACTGGGTCTCTGCAGGTGTTTCAAGCCTACCCTTGAGAGAGGGAGGTCAGGGAGTTGTATGCATACGCTCTCAAGTACATACTTTCCGTTTCCAACAGATACAGAGATACTTGTATGCAGATCCTTCTCCACAGTGGTGTACCCTAGCATCCAGCTTTTATCATCAGGTACGCAACATGGGGTATGACCGGCAATTGTTTATCATCGAACCTGAAGGATTCCTAAGAAGCCTCTCACCATTGCCGGCTTACTACCAAGAGACTCTAAAGACCTGGAGCATGGTAACTGTGCAAAGGCAAGGAGGCATTCAGGGGGAGGACATTCTAACTGAGCCCCTACTTTACAATCCATCATTAAAGACTAGAATGTTGGAGTCCACCAGCATCCGCCACCGCCTTTGCAGGGCTCAGCTAACCAGAGTTGGGGATTTCCTGGATTTCGAGAGTTCAGATTGGGTGGAAGCGCGGGCAGTTATGCCACGCATGGGGTACCTTACCACTAGAGTTCCACATCGTCTGCTCCAGGAGATCAAAAATAACCTCTCTCCTGAATCTCACACATTTATTGATGGGGTTTTACGTGGGGGAGAGCCACATCCACCTTGGAACTCTCCACCTCCAGCCATAAAAATAGCACCCAAGACCCGTCAATCCCCTGACACACCTCCTTCCCCCAACTTGAGCCAGTTGGAGAATTTTACCTCGACGTGCTTTTTTGACATGACAAGAAAGCTATTGTACTCCCTCATGCTCCACACTGTACACTTTCTTGCTCTTGTCTCCCGCTATGATACCATCTGGAGGCGGGTGTTTAATGAGGGTGAGAAACCCCAGTGGCGAGCCCTTTTTTCCAGCCTGGTGCCCAGACCCACTGGAGACTTGAGTTGGAGAGTGCTCCATGGTGCTTTGAGCACAGGAGAGTACTTGGTCCATTTTACAGACTCCACAGCTGCTTGCCCATTCTGTGGCAAAAGGGAGTCTGTGTTTCATGCTTATTTTTCGTGTGCCAGACTGCAACCTCTTTTGGCTCTTTTGAGGAAACTTCACCTGCAGTTCTGGTTACATTTTTCCCCTCACGTTTTTATTTTTGGACGCCCAGTATCCCGGGACAATTGAGAGAAAGACCTTCTCTTCAACTTGCTCCTAGCTTTAGCCAAACTAGCCATTCATAAGTCTAGAATGCAATGTTTGGAGGGTGGGAATCCTCTACCGGTAGAGGCTTTGTTCCGGGTGCTGGTGCGTTCCCGCATCCGAGCAGAGTACACCCAGGCAGTGTTTACTGGCCGGTTGAGTGATTTTGCTGACCAGTGGGCAATAGATGGGTTGCTTTGCTCAGTATCCCCAGATTTGGTTTCTGTTAAGACAACTCTCACACTTCATATTTAAGCGCACTTTAATTTAAGTGACAGATCTATTATATTCATCATCAACATCTCCTTTGAGGTGTAATTCATTTTGGTGAGCAATCACTCACCTGTAATTTGAATAATATTCCAAATACTGCAGAAGCCACAAAAAAGAAAGCTCTCGGTTTGATTTCAAATTAAGCAGAGAAATCCCTGTCTAAGGCAGGATTTTTTGTTCTCATTTGGTGTGTGAAGGTGTTAGCTACTTGGTGTGTGAATTTTGGGAAGTTTTGAGTTGATTTAATTTATTTAAAATCGATTTTTATTTTGACCCAGAAGGTGAGTGATTGCTAGTAGTGATGGGCGAATTTATTTGCCAGGCGCGAATTCGCGGCGAATTTGCGCGATTCGCCGCCAGCGAATAAATTCGCGAAACGCCCGCGAAAATTTGCGGAAAAAATTCACCGGCGTCAAAAGTTTTTTTTCGAAAAAACAGGCGCCGGCGTCAAAAACGAGACGCCGGCGCCGTTTCGTGAATTTTTCGCCGTTTCGCGAATTTCGCGAATTTTTCGGCGAAGCGAAACGGCGCAAATTCGCCCATCACTAATTGCTAGCCCAGTTCCCTTCACTTCCTGTGGGCTACAAACTCACTGACAGATCCCCTACCCCTCCCCCACACCTGGGTGTCAGTTTCACTTGTTTTTTGTATTTAGTTTCAGCTGAAAAAAAAGGCAGCTGCAATTACTTTTGCCTCGGGGTCAAGATACTATTGAGGGGTCCTTTGGTGTTCCATTTGAGGGGGTGCTGTATAAAATTTTTTACTGCACAGAAGAAGTGAGGTGCTTCCTTTGCAAGAACCTGGGACACACTCGCCAGAGTTGCCCCAAAGGGCATATTAAGACCACAGTCCCTGTTCCTGCCCCCAGTACCTCTAATGCAACATCATACCCTGCTACAGCTATTTCTGCAGGCTCCTCAAAGGAGAAATCCCCTTCAGTAAAGAACCTTAAGGTGGTTGTTACACAACCCACCTCTGAAACCTCCAAACCTCCTCCTTCTTCACTCAAGTTATCTAAGGATGCAGCCTACATTTCAAATTCAGCAAAAGAGAAGGGGGGGAGGAATGTCAATGCATCCCCCACTGCTGCAGTTGTTTTTGCCAAAAACCAACTTAACCCTGTTATGAGCAATCCTAAGGGTGTGGGGGTGCCGGTGGTTGTAACACCTGTCATGGTGGAAGCAGAGAGTAGCATTTCCTCTTCAAATGATAAGAAAAAGAAGAGGAAATTTAAATCTAACAGGCTGATACCTGAGGAATGGGTTTCAGTGGTCAATGATGGAGCACCCCCATCCAAGGGCAAAAAGGGCAGCAAAACATCTGCTCCTCATGTGGTGATATTGTCTGGTCCAACTGTTGGATGCAATCAACTGGTGCCAGAAATTTGAACAGGGGATTATGGGTCTCCCCACAGAGTCAGGGGTGCTGCATCTGTCTCCAACAGGGGATCTTCCCCTGGAGTATAAAGGGACAGCTAATGAAACCCCTGCAGAGTGGGCCGTAAGTGTTCCTGAGGTGCTGAGCTTTGGGAACTACAACCAGCCTCAGTGTTTAGTGCCTCAGGGTATTTCACTCCAAGAAATGGAGAACATTGGGACAACCCCCATACAGGAGGCAGTGGAAAGGGTAGAGGTTGCCCATCAAGCCTCTAAAGCTCCTGTTGTTAAGGAGCCAATTCCATCTGCTACCCCTGAGCCAAACACCTCCAGTGGTGTTCCAAGCAAAATCCAAGTATTATCTGAGCCGTTGCAGGGTCTCCAGATAGCAGGTGCTTCTGATCCTTCTCCTGAAACTTCTTGTGTAGATATTATCAAAGCTCCAGTGGAGAGGGGGAATGGATAAGGGGGACATCGAAGAGGAGGTTGACACAGTTGTGACAAATACTTCTACCCCAATCATCCCAGCTGAGGAACTCAAGATGTTTCTTGAGAGCACCCTTGGTGTCAAATTGGAGAAGAAGCTACATATGGCTCTAGAGAAGTGGCATGATTTGACTTTGGTGATCAGTTCTGTGAGACAATACATCAAGGTCATAAAAGAGGCCAAAAACTATGGAACGGCAGAATATCTCCGTAGTGTTAAGTTCCACAAAAAGTGTTTGTCTCACCAGGCCTCTGTGAGTGCTAAAGCATTTACTAACACACAATAATGGCTCTAAGTATAAGCACTCTTAATACAAATGGCTGTCGGGAGCCTTTTAGAATGTTTCAGGTACTCTCCTTTCTACGCCAAGGAGGGTACTCTGTGAGTTTCCTTCAAGAGACCCATATCACTCAGGAGCTTGAAGCGACCTGGCATCTGGAATGGAAGGGCAGAGTCTTTTTTAATCACCTCACATGGACGTCATGTGGGGTGGTGACCTTGTTCTCAGAATCCTTCCAGCCAGAGGTACTGAGTGTTAATTCTGTCTCCGGGTCCGGGAGTCTAGTGGAACATACAATCTGATAAACTTGTATGCCCCAACTACTGGACCAGAGAGAAAGAATTTTTTTGAAAGTTTATCAGCCTATATGGAGACAATTGACTCAGATGAAGCCATGATTATAGGGGGTGATTTCAATTACACCCTTGAGGCTAGGGACCGAAATGTTCCCCAGAAAAGGGATTCATCTGAGTCAGCTTTGCGGGAACTCGTTGCTCGTTTCTCCTTGGTAGACATCTGGAGAGAACAACATCCAGAAACCGATGCTTTCACCTATGTTAGGGTGAGGGATGGCCGTGTGTCTCTGTCCCGGATTGATAGGCTTTATATATCTAGCCATATTATGTCACGAGTTCGGTCCAGTAATATTAGCTTGGCACCTTTCTCGGACCACAATTGTGCTTCTTTGATAGTGGCAGTTGCACCATCTCTGCCCAAAGCAGCCTATTGGCACTTTAATAACAGCTTATTAAAGGATGAAGGGTTTGCAAAGGCAGTCCGGGAAATGTGGACAGACTGCAAGGGTTATCAGGATGAATTTGCCACACTGAGTCAATGGTGGGATGTAGGCAAGGTTCACCTAAAGCTCTTGTGTCAAGAATATACAAAATGTTTGAGCAGACAGAAAAACGCAGAGATTGAGGCTCTGAATAGGGAGGTGCTTGATCTTGAGCAAAGGCTGTCAGGGTCTGAAGACCAAGCCATGCAGTATGAATATGTAGAAAAGAAAGAGACTCTGCGTAACATGGAACAGCGACAGGCTCGTGGTGCTTATGTGCGAAGCCACATGCAGTTACTCTGTGATATGGATCATGGCTCACGATTCTTCTATGCTCTGGAGAAGAAGAAGGGGAATCGAAAACAAATAACATGCCTTCTTGCGGAGGATGGCACCCCCTTGAAGATCCGGAGGCTATCCGGGACAGAGCCCGGTCCTTCTATCAGAACCTTTTTTCTCCTGATCCCATCTCTCCAGATGCCTGCAGGGAGCTATGGAATGGGCTTCCAGTGGTCAGCGAGGGGAGAAGAGAGAGGTTGGAAAAACCAATCACTCTGAATGAACTCTCTCAAGCACTCCACTTAACGCCCCATAATAAATCTCCAGGGCTAGATGGATTGAGTTCTTCCAGTTCTTCTGGGATACTCTGGGACATGATTTCCATAGGGTTCTAAATGAGGCCCTCAAGACCGGTGAGATGCCACTTTCGTGTCGTCGAGCAGTGTTATCACTGCTACCTAAGAAGGGGGATCTCCGCCTTATTAAGAATTGGCGACCGGTCTCATTGCTCAGCACAGACTATAAAATTGTAGCCAAAGCTATATCACTCAGGCTCAAGTCTGTGCTGGCAGAGGTGGTTCATCCTGACCAGTCCTATACAGTTCCCGGCCGGACAATTTTTGACAATGTCTTTCTGGTTCGGGATTTACTACATTTTGCCCGGAAGGCTGGTCTATCTCTCGCTTTTCTCTCCCTGGATCAAGAGAAGGCATTTGACAGAGTAGATCACCAATATCTTTTAGGCACTCTGCAAGCCTATAGCTTTGGTCCACAGTTTGTGAGCTATCTGAAAACACTGTACACCTCTGCAGAGTGTCTAGTTAAAATCAACTGGTCTCTGACTGCACCTCTGGCCTTCAAACGAGGAGTTCGACAAGGATGCCCTTTGTCGGGACAGCTGTATGCACTGGCCATTGAGCCTTTCCTGTGTCTACTAAGGAAGAGGCTTACAGGACTGGTGCTCAGGGAACCTGACATGAGGGTAGTTCTTTCAGCATATGCTGATGATGTCATCCTTGTGGCCCAGGACCTAGTTGATCTTGATCGAGCACAAGAATGCCAAGAGGTTTACGCTGCTGCCTCATCAGCTCGGATCAACTGGACCAAGAGCTCAGGCCTTCTGGAAGGTCCTTTACATGTAGATTCTTTGCCTTCTGCTTTTCGCGACATCTCGTGGGAGACTAAAGTCCTCAAATATTTAGGTGTCTGTCAGCTGAAGAGCGTCCTGTTCCACAAAGTTTCATTGAACTTGAGGAGCATGTTCTTACCCGCCTGGGAAAGTGGAAGGGTCTTGCTAAAATGCTTTCTATGAGGGGGAGGGCTTTGGTGATTAACCAGCTGGTGGCCTCTCAACTCTGGTATAGGCTGACATGTCTTAGCCCAACCCAAGAATTCATTGCTAAAATCCAGAGAAGATTGCTGGACTTTCTCTGGATGGGAAAGCACTGGGTCTCTGCAGGTGTTTCAAGCCTACCCTTGAGAGAGGGAGGTCAGGGAGTTGTATGCATACGCTCTCAAGTACATACTTTCCGTCTCCAACAGATACAGAGATACTTGTATGCAGATCCTTCTCCACAGTGGTGTACCCTAGCATCCAGCTTTTATCATCAGGTACGCAACATGGGGTATGACCGGCAATTGTTTGTCATCGAACCTGAAGGATTCTGAAGAAGCCTCTCACCATTGCCGGCTTACTACCAAGAGACTCTAAAGACCTGGAGCATGGTAACTGTGCAAAGGCAAGGAGGCATTCAGGGGGAGGATATTCTAACTGAGCCCCTACTTTACAATCCATCTTTAAAGACTAGAATGTTGGAGTCCACCAGCATCCGCCACCACCTTTGCAGGGCTCAGCTAACCAGAGTTGGCGATTTCCTGGATTTCGAGAGGTCAGATTGGGTGGAAGCTCGGGCAGTTATGCCACGCATGGGGTACCTTACCACTAGAGTTCCACATCGTCTGCTCCAGGAGATCAAGAATAACCTCTCTCCTGAATCTCACACATTTATTGATGGGGTTTTACGTGGTGGAGAACCACATCCACCTTGGAACTCTCCACCTCCAGCCATAAAAATAGCACCCAAGACCCGTAAATCCCCTGACACACCTCCTTCTCCAAACTTGAGCCAGTTGGAGAATTTTACCTCGACGTGCTTTTATGACATGACAAGAAAGCTATTGTACTCCCTCATGCTCCACACTGTACACTTTCTTGCTCTTGTCTCCCGCTATGATACCATCTGGAGGCGGGTGTTTAATGAGGGTGAGAAACCCCAGTGGCCAGCCCAGTGCTTTGAGCACAGGAGAGTACCTGGTCCATTTTACAGACTCCACAGCTGCTTGCCCATTCTGTGGCAAAAGGGAGTCTGTGTTTCATGCTTATTTTTCGTGTGCCAGACTGCAACCTCTCTTGGCTCTTTTGAGGAAACTTCACCTGCAGTTCTGGTTACATTTTTCCCCTCACGTTTTTATTTTTGGACGCCCAGTATCCCGGGACAATCGAGAGAAAGACCTTCTCTTCAACTTGCTCCTAGCTTTAGCCAAACTAGCCATTCATAAGTCTAGAATGCAATGTTTGGAGGGTGGGAATCCTCTACCGGTAGAGGCTTTGTTCCGGGTGCTGGTGCATTCCCGCATCCGAGCAGAGTACACCCAGGCAGTGTTTACTGGCCGGTTGAGTGAATTTGCTGACCAGTGGGCAATAGATGGGTTGCTTTGCTCAGTATCCCCAGATTTGGTTTCTGTTAAGACAACTCTCACACTTCATATTTAAGTGCACTTTAATTTAAGTGACAGATCTATTATATTCATCATCAAAATCTCCTTTGAGGTGTAATTCATTTTGGTGAGCAATCACTCACCTGCAATTTGAATATTATTCCAAATACTGCAAAATCAGAATATTTACAGCATTTTTCAAGGGACAAAAGTACAAAAATGTATGTTCACCCCAGAAAACCATATGTTTTTGGAAAGTACACATTCCAACGAATCTAATATGGGTATGCACGTCTTTCTATTCCAAAGTACCAATCCGCAAAGCTTTCCTACATTTGGCAATTTTTATGACATTACAGAAAATCACCTCAATATTGCAACTCTGAAGCATCGTATCTCCCACATATCATTATATACCAAGAAAAAGCACCCTAAATATGAAAGCCCAGGGTCCACTGAACAGTTTGATGCCCAATATGCATAGGTACACATAAGTATATGGCATATAGGGGCAATAGAACGAAGACAGTTCTGTAATTCCAAATACTGCAAAATCAGCACATTTACATCATTTTTCAAGGGGCAAAAGTACAAAAATGTATGTTCACCCCAGAAAACCATATGTTTTTGGAAATTGCACATTCTGACGAATCTAAAAAAAATGCACATCTTTCTACTCCAAAGTACCAAGCCGCAAAGCTTTCCTACATTTCGCAATTTTTATGACATATACAAAAATCTCCTCAATACTCCAACTCTAAAGCATTGTATCTCCTACATATCATTATATACTAAGATAAAACTCCCTAAACATGAAAGTCTGAGGTCCGCTGAACAGTTTGATACCCAATATGCATAGGTACCCCTAAGTATGTGGCGTATAGGGGCCCCAGAAAGAAGACACCCCATACGAGTTCTGTAATTCCAGATACTGCATAATCAGCACATATACAGCATTTTGCGACAGCCAAAGGTAGAAAAAAACTAGGTGCACCCCAGAAAACCATATATTTTTGGAAAGTACACCTTCTGCCGAATAAAGATTTGCTATAACTGTCTTTCTACTCCAAACGTACATACTGCAAAGTAACACTAAAGGCAGTGGTTTTTATGATATTTCTGAAAATCTCCTAAAAATATTGCAGTTGGTCGCATTTATCTCACCCAATTTCTTATATACAATTAGAAAACACCATAAATATTGACGCCAAGGGTCTACTGAACAGTTTGATGCCCAATATGCATAGATATACCAAAGCAGGTGGGCACGTGCGGACCCCAAATGAAAATAGTGCTTAAGAATTTTCTCGGCTGTCAATTCGTCTTCTGTGAAGATAGCACTCTGACTCCATATAATGTGCCGTAAGACCCCCTAACAGTACAAAGACCCCCAAAAACCATATATTTTTGGAAAGTACACATTCTGCTGAATAATAATTTGCTATAACTGTCTTTCTACTCCAAACTTACATACTGCAATACTATGCTAAAGGCAGCGGTTTTTATGACATTTCTGAAAATCGCCTAAAAATATTGCAGTTGGTCACATTTATCTCACCCAATTTCTTACATACAATTAGAAAACACCATAAATATTGACACTAAGGGTCTACTGAACAGTTTGATGCCCAATATGCATAGATAAACCAAAGCAGGTGGGCACGTGCGGACCACAAATAAAAACAGTGCATAAGAATTTTCTCGGCTGTCAATTCGCCTCCTGTGAACATAGCACTCTGACTGCATATAATGTGCCGTAAGACCCCCTAACAGTACAAAGACCCCCCAAAATCATATATTTTTGGAAAGTACCCCTTGTGCTGAATAAAAATTTGCTAAAACTATCTTTCTACTCCAAATGTACATATTGCAAAGCAACGCTAAAGGCAGCAGTTTTTATGATATTTCTGAAAATCGCCTAAAAATATTGCAGTTGGTCGCATTTATCTCACCCAATTTCTTATATACAATTAGAAAACACCCTAAATATTGACGCCAAGGGTCTACTGAACAGTTTGATGCCCAATATGCATAGATATACCAAAGCAGGTGGGCACGTGCGGACCCCAAATGAAAATAGTGCTTAAGAATTTTCTCGGCTGTCAATTCGCCTTCTGTGAAGATAGCACTCTGACTCCATATAATGTGCCGTAAGACCCCCTAACAGTACAAAGACCCCCCAAAACCATATATTTTTGGAAAGTACACATTCTGCTGAATAAAAATTTGCTATAACTGTCTTTCTACTCCAAACTTACATACTGTAAAGCAAAGCTAAAGGCAGTGGTTTTTATGATATTTCTGAAAATCTCCTAAAAATATTGCAGTTGGTCGCATTTATCTCACCCAATTTCTTACATACAAATCGAAAACACCATAAATATTGACGCCAAGGGTCTACTGAACAGTTTGATGCCCAATTTGCATAGATATACCAAAGCAGAGGGGCACGTGCGACCCCAAATGAAAACAGTGCATAAGAATTTTCTCGGCTGTCAATTCGCCTCCTGTGAACATAGCACTCTGACTGCATATAATGTGCCGTAAGACTCCCTAACAGTACAAAGACCCCCCAAAACCATATATTTTTGGAAAGTACACCTGGTGCCGAATTATAATTTGCTAAAAATATCTTTCTGCTCCAAATGTACATACTGCAAAGCAACGCTAAAGGCAATGGTTTTTATGATATTTCTGAAAATCGCCTAAAAATATTTCAGTTGGTCACATTTATCTCACCCAATTTCTTACATACAATAAAAAAACACCCTAAATATTGACGCCAAGGGTCTACTGAACAGTTTGATGCCCAATATGCATAGATAAACCAAAGCAGGTGGGCACGTGTGGATCCCAAATAAAAACAGTGCATAAGAATTTTCTTGGCTGTCAATTCGCCTTCTGTGAACATAGCACGCTGACTGCATATAATGTGCCGTAAGACCACCTAACAGTACAAAGACCCCCCAAAACCATATATTTTTGGAAAATACACATTCTGACGAACACAGAATTGCTAAAAATGTGTTTCTACCCCAAATTATCAAAGTGTAAATGATGCTAAAAAATTACATAAGGAAAAACAATGCAAGCATAAAACTGCAATAAAAATCACAAAAAAGCAAATACAATTAGGAAAATCAACAAAATAACAAAATAACTGATCCGACAGCGTGGTTAGAGGTCAGAATGCTTGATCCAGTAGTCATGCTGTGAAATCTAAAGTTTTTAGGGAAATAACATAAGGGAAACTTAGAAAATGAACTAAAAAAAAAAAAAAGTGAAAAAAACCCCTATAAGTGTGTGTTTGTGTATGCATGGATGTACAGCTCTAAAAAGTGTATAAATATGTGCATATATGTATTTGAGTATGTAAATATGTGCAAAAGTTTGAAAAATCAAAAAAATCTGAAAATCAAAAAAAAAAAAACTACTTTTACTAGTATGTGTACTGTGTATATGTAAATGCCTGTAAATACCTGTAAATACCTGTAAATAAGTAAAAAAAGGGGCACTTACCAACTCTAGATGAAGAGGAGTCCTTTTCAGTGCTGTAGGGTTGAGACACGCTGAGTCACTGCACCAGGAAGTGCGTGGGCAGAGCAGGAGCATGTGCTCTGCTGGTGCTTGCGACATGGAAGCTGCTGAATCTGTTGCTGCTGTTGTTGCGTCTCTCTGCGACCCTGGAGTGGAGGATCACCGATCTTTTTCAGGTAAGCTCGTTGCCTAGGGGGTTCTGCTGCTAGCTGCTCCTCTCTGCACGCTGATTTTGCAGTGTGTGCAGAGAGAGAGCTGTTTTAGTAAAGAACGTAGCTCCTACGTTCTTGGCAGTTAAAAGGTTAAAGAATGCACTTGAATTAATTCCTGTGCTGTGTATGCAGTTAAACTCAAACTGCAATTATAATGGGACAGAAGGAATGACAGTCACTATTTGTCATCCAGCTCTGGAACCCTGTGCCAGATGGCAAAACTCCATCTAGAGGGTACCACCAAAATAGTTCCAATTGGGCCCCACAGTTGGTAAGACCAGCTCTGCAATCTTGTTTGGTAATGTTACACGTGACTTTGTCTTGCTTATGGAAATTGTGATAAACCTGAATATGAAAAAAAAATATATCAACAAATGAATCAAGAGTTGCTTCAGAATGTCTTAAGACTAAAGTGAAAAATGAGACTTTAAACTTAAATATTAAAAAAGGCCACAAATAGAAAATACAAAGCAATTGAAAGAAGTCATCATGGCAACCTAACTGAAAACGAAAATTGAACTGAAAAAAAAGTGCTTGGAAGGAGAACAACCCTCAAATAGAGAATGAGGAGAACACTCAGAAAAGCAGGTACTGCTGTGATTGAAGTTTTAATTCCAGACTACATGATTTACATACAACATGTTTTGGGCCTTGGGCTGTGCTCTACTCATTCTCTTTTTGATGATTATCCACTCAAAAAGCAGTAACCCTAAGAGGATTGATGCATTCACATCATTGTAAGGATCAAAGGCAGAGCGTTAGAACAATCCCCATATCTTAAGAAGGTGAACAACCCCTTTAACCGTATATCTATAATTTAGAAGACTATTGTTGCGATTATAACCCATATGAAAGCATCTGCATTGTTCTATACATTTACAGCACATTTAAAATCCTGTATATATGGTCCATATAATTAAAACGACAAGGAAAGGCTTTATCCCAATTCTTTATTATCTTGTACCCCCACTATACCTGATTGTAAGTTATTTCTGCAAAAATGTCTCCGGTAATTCTGCTGTGCCCTATGATAACTTCTGCCATTCATCCTTGGTCTCATCTGGCATTTTGCAGAGTGTGACATCATCAACATGGCCACTTCTAACCATGTGCTCATGCACCAAAATTAAACCCCCCCCACCCGAGCACTGGCATATACAAGCAGACAGGAGATAGTGATAAGCAGCACTGGTTAAATTCAGCCAAGGAGGAAGGAAGCAGCATGAAGCATACACCGATCAGCAGAGAGGACGAATAACAATATGCACTAGATGACTTCCTACTGCGCATGCACCAGGGTCTTGATCTATGTCAGGGAGAGGTGGATGATGGGTATTTCTATGTATTAACTCAGTGTTTTTTTCTTCAATCACGCTTCTGATCTGGAAAAAGACTTAAAGAGGACTTAAATGCACAAATGACACCACTGGAGGTATGCTTGTGAATGGAATTAACTCTTTTCTTGTCCTTTAATCATTTTGATATATATTTAAAGCATTTAACCTTTTCATTGCCAGCCAATTTGACCAAGTTGATACTTTTATTGCCAAGCCATTTTTGAACATTTTGTGCAATACCAAATATATATAGTTTTATGGAGATTTCTCACTTCTATAGATCAAAAGCTAGAAGCAGCAAACAACCAAATTTCCACAGCACTGCTCCACAAAACTGCATACATCTGATTTCAAGGCCAAACATTCCACTAACAGTAGGTTTACCCTAAAAAACTGCACATTATTGGAAAGAACAGATTCTAACGAGTTCAAAATGGGTAAATATATATTTGTACTCAAAACTACCAAGTTGCAATTCTTTCCTAAAATTAGCAGTTTTTATAAAAATGTGTTACATTTTTGAAAAATGACCTCTAAGTGTCCAGTCTACAGCATCGTATCTCCAACATATCAATAGATACCAATATAAAACCCCCTAAACATGAAAGCCCGGGGTCCGCTGAACAGTTTGATGCCCAATATGCATAGGTACACCTAAGTATGTGGCGTATAGGGGCCCCTGAACGAAGACACCCCATACAAGTAATCAGTTCTGTAATTCCAGATACTGCAAAATTAGCACATTTACAGCATTTTTCAAGGGGCAAAAGTACAAAAATGTTTGTTCCCCCCAGAAAACTATACATTTTTGGAAAGTACACATTCTAACGAATCTAAAATGGATATGCACGTCTTTCTACGCCAAAGTACCAAGCCGCAAAGCTTTCCTAAATTTGGAAATTTTTATGACATTTCCGAAAATCGCATAAATACTCCAACTCTGAAGCATCATATCTCCTACATATCAATACATACCAAGATAAAACACTCTAAACCTGAAAGCCCGGGGGCCGCTGAACAGTTTGATGCCCAATAGGTACACCTAAGTATGTGGCGTATAGTGGCCCCTGAACGAAGACACCCAATACAAGTAATCAGTTCTGTAATTCCAAATCCTGGAAAATCAACACATTTACAGCATTTTTCAAGGGGCAAAAGTACAAAAATGTATGTTCACCCCAGAAAACCATATCTTTTTGGAAAATACACATTCTGATGAATCTAAAATGGGTATGCATGTCTTTCTACTCCGAAGTACCAAGCCGCAAAGCTTTCCTAAATTTTGAAATTTTTATGACATTTCCAAAAATCACCTCAATACTCCAACTCTGAAGCATCATATCTCCAACATATCAATACATACCAAGATAAAACACTCTAAACCTGAAAGCCCTGCGTCCGCTGAACAGTTCGATGCCCAATATGCATAGGTGCACCTAAGTATGTGGCATATAGGGGCCACAGAATGATGACACCCCATACGAGTCATCAGTTCTGTAATTCCAGATACTGCAAAATTAGCACATTTGCAGCATTTTTCAAGGGGCAAAAGTACAAAAATTTTTGTTCACCATAGAAAACTATACATTTTTGGAAAGTACACATTCTGACAAATCTAAAATGGGTATGCACGTCTTTCTATGCCAAATTACCAAGCCGCAAAGCTTTCCTACATTTGGAAATGTTTTTGACATTTCCGAAAATCACCTCAATACTCCAACTCTGTAGCATTGTATCTCCCAAATATCATCACATACCAAGATAAAACACCCTAAATATGAAAGCCTGGGATCCGCTGAATAGCTTGATGCCCAGCATGCATAGGTACACCTAAGTATGTGGCGTATAGGGACCCCAGAATGAAGACACCCCAAACGAGTTCTGTTCTGTCAAATACTGGAAAATCAACACATTTACAGCATTTTTCAAGGGGCAAAAGTAAAAGAATGTATGTTCACCCCAGAAAACCATATATTTTTGGAAAGTACACATTCCCGTGAATCTAAGGTGGGTATGCATATCTTTCTACTCCAAAGTACCAAGCCGCAAATTTGGCAATTTTTTTGACATTTCTGAAAATCAACTCAATACTCCAAATCTGAAGCATCGTATCTCCGGCATATCAATACATACCAAAATAAAACACCCTAAATCTGAAAGCCTGGGGTCCGCTGAACATTTTGATGCCCAATATGCATACAGTAGGTACACCTAAGTATGTGGTGTATAGTGCCCCCAGAATGAAGACAGTTCTGTAATTCTAGATACTGTAAAATCAGCACATTTACAGCATTTTTCTATGGGCAAAAGTACAAAAATGTATGTTCACCCCAGAAAACCATATCTTTTTGGAAAATACACATTCTGACGAATCTAAAATGGGTATGCATGTCTTTCTACTCCAAAATACCAAGCCGCAAAACTTTCCTAAATTTGGAAATTTTTATGACATTTCCGAAAATCACCTCAATACTCCAAATCTGAAGCATTGTATCACACACATAACATTACATACCAAGATAAAACACACTAAATCTGAAAGACCGGGGTCCACTGAACAGTTTGATGCCAAATATGCATTGGTACACCTAAGTATGTGGCGTATAGGGGCCCCAGAACGAAGACAACCCATATCAGTTCTATAATTCCAGATACTGCAAAATCAGCACATTTATAGCATTTTTCAAGGGGTAAAAGTACAGAAATGTATGTTCACCCCAGAAAACCATATATTTTTGGAAAGTACACATTCTGAAGAATCCAAAATAGGTAATTGTGTCTTTCTACTCAAAACGACCATAATGCAAAGCAACGCTAAAGGTAGCGGTTTTTATGATATTTCTGAAAATTGTCTAAAAATATTGCCATTGGCCGCGTTTATCTCACCTAATTTCATACATACAATTGTAAAACACCCTAAATATTGACGCCAAGGGTCTACTGAACAGTTTGATGCCCAATATGCATAGATATACCAAAGTATCTGGCATGTGAGGACCCCAAAGAAAATGAGTGTATTTGAATTTTCTCTGCGGTTTTTTCGCCTTCTGTGAAAATAGACCAGTGACTGTGTATTGCACCACAAAACCCCCTAACAGCACAAATACCCCCCAAAACCATATATTTTTGGAAAGTACACATTCTGCCGAATCCAAAATGGGTAATTATGTCTTTCTACGCCAAACTACCATACTGCAAAGCAACGTTAAATGCAGCGATTTTTGACATTTCTGAAAATTATCTAAAAATATTGCAATTGGCTGCATTTATCTCACCTAATTTCCGCGATTTTTGACATTTCTGAAAATTATCTAAAAATATTGCAATTGGCAGCATTTATCTCACCTAATTTCCTACATACAATTGTAAAACACCCTAAATATTGACACCAAGGGTCTACTGAACAGTTTGATGCCCAATATGCATAGATATACCAAAGCATCTGGCATGTGCAGACCCCAAAACAAATGAGTGTATTTGAATTTTCTCTGCTGTCTTTTCGCCTTCTGTGAAAATAGACCAGTGACTGTGTATTGCGCCACAAGACCCCCTAACAGCACAAATACCCCAAAACCATATATTTTTGGAAAGTACACATTCTGCCGAATCCAAAATAGGTAATTATGTCTTTCTACGCCAAACTACCATACTGCAAAGCAACGCTAAAGGCAGCGATTTTTGACATTTCTGAAAATTATCTAAAAATATTGCAATTGGCCGCATTTATCTCACCCAATCTCTTACATACAATTGTAAAACACCCTAAATATTGACGCCAAGAGTCTACGGAACAGTTTGATGCCCAATATGCATAGATATACCAAAGCATCTGGCATGTGCGGACACCAAATAAAAATAGTGCATATGAATTTTCTCCACTGCCGATTCACCTTCTGTGAAAATAGACCCTGGACTGAATATTATGTGCCCAAGACCCTCTAACAGCAGAAAGACCCCCCAAAACCATATATTTTTGTAAAGTACACATTGTGGCGAATCCAAAATTGCTAAAAATTTGTTTGTACTCCAATTGATCAACGTACAAACGACGCTAGAAAAAACAACAATGCAAATAACAATGCAAGCATAAAATCATACAAAATAGAAAACAATTAGGCAAATCAATGACATAACAAAATAACTGATCCGACAGCGTGGCTAGCGGTCAGAATGCTTGATCCAATAGTCACGCTGTGAAATAAACAGTTTTTAGCGAAATAACAAGTGGAAAACTGATAAAATGAAGAACTAAAAAAAAAAAAATTTTATTTAAAAAAATATATATGTGTGTGCTTGTGTGTGTACAGCTCTAAAAAGTGTGTGTCTATATGTGTATGTAAGTGTGTAAATATGTGCAAAAGTATGTAAGTGTACAAACGACCAAAAAAATCCAGAAAAGCAAAAAAAAAAAAAAACACCTACCTTTTGTTACATGTGTAGTGTGTGTGTACATACATGTGAGTGTGTAAATCAATAAAGAAACTTCACTTACCGTTTCTGTGGCTGGGGGTGTCTTTGGCAGCGTTGGAGGGCCCAGGATCGCTCACAGGAAATGAGTGGGCGGCGCTGGATCGTGTCCCACGAGGTTTGCGACTTGCCATGCGACTCTGCATTAGGTAAGAGCCTGAAGTCGGGCCCTGCGATGATGTAGGAACCCCCTTAGCTCGTTGCCTAAGGGGTTGGGGACGCCGCAGACTCGCCTGCATGGCGGTTAAAGCCGCCAGTGCAGCGAGGGACCCTGAACTGCGCAGCACGTAGGTACTACGTGCTTGGCAGTCAGAGCATTTTCATGCCAGAACGTAGTACCTACGTGCTTGGCAGGGAAAAGGTTAAAGCTTGGATATATTTTGGGAAGTTGAATTAATAGAAATAGTTTAAACAAGTTAACCACGAGCTGTGCCAATCTGTTTCAGGTTTGTATAAAACATTGTTTAATTTTTGGGGTGTATTGTAGACAAGAAAAGTTGGTTAACTGCACATACAGTATTTACTATTGTACTTGAGAATAGGAGCTTTAAACAACATTATTATTATTACAGTAAAACTTTTACGTAAAATGATGAATTCACCAGGCATGCATTTGCTGCAAATTTTCGTGTTTCACTGCCAGCGAATAAAGCTGCGAAACTGCAGTGAAAATTTGCAGACGACAATCCACTACAACAAAACAAATTTTTGTGCCTAGAAAAATCGTCATGCGTCAAAATTGTTCGGGCGCCCATTGACTTTAATGCATTTGGACAAAATAGTGGCACATATAAAAATTGTCCTATACTGAATTGTTGTTAAAGGGGACCCGTCACCCAAAAACATATTCAAAATCCTATTTTATCAGATTAGTCAAGCAAAATGATCTTTAATTACACTATATAAATTATTTGAATATTGTTTCCTTCAGTCTGGGATTTCAAAATTATAGCAAGCAGGCAGCAGCCATTTTGTGGACACTGTTATTAAGACAAGCCTTGTATCATCTCAGAATTTTGTTTGTGCACCAGAATGGGGGACCCAATGTCCATCCCCATGCCCTGGTCACACAGTTATATGGTAAAGAGAACTGGGGGAATGTGTGGGGAGCAGTGACATCTAAGAAGTGCTGAATTGAAAGTGAAAGTAATTGTCTGCCCCGCCTCTATGCCACTGGCATAGAGGAGGGGCAGACAATATTTTATTGACAGCTGGGATTTTTAAATGAGCTTACAACAGCTATGAATGCTTAAATAAAAAATAGAAATTGGATTTCATGTTTAATTTGAAAAGGACTTTTATTATACAGATTTTTGTGTCTGGGTGACAGGTCCACTTTAAGTATAGATGGGTTGACTCAGCAAGAAGTTCAAAGGAATCTAGAAAATTGGAAGATAAACAAAAGTTCAGGAACTGATGTAATCACCCCAGGGCACTTAAGGAGCTTTGCTCTGTGGCTGCCAAAGCACTGTACCTATAGGGGCATTTTTAGTTATGTTACATATTTCCGTTTCTTAGCAGTTTTTCAATTGCTCTTCATTTTTTTTATTGGTTGGAATTCTTAGCCCTTTTCTTCTGCCTCTTTCCAGATTTTAAATGGGGGTCACTAACTCCAGCAGCCATGGTGGCTGCTGGAGTTAGTGTTCCCCATTTAAAATCTGGAAAGAGGCAGAAGAAAAGGGCTAAGAATTTAAACCAATAACAAAAATGTATTGTTATGTCCAAATATACCCAGTGCTGATAAATGGGGAATAGGCAGATAATGAATGTAAGTTATACATAAGAAGTACATTTATTATGTAGTGTAAAAAATGGAGACAAAATTTGGCACATATCGCCAGGCTTTGCCATGTAATTTTTTAAGCGATTTTTCTTAGAGTGACTTCTGCCAGAACTTTCTTACAAAGGCCGGAATGAGTGTAAAATAACAGTGTTAAATCTTGCATTTGCACAGCATAAAATAAAATACATCTTGATAAATTTGTAATTTATTTTACACAGCTTTTTACACAGTTTGTTTGGCAAATTTCGTTTTACACAGCATCCTAAATAGGCTCCAAAATGTCTCTTTAATTGAGAAGAATGGGGGAGGTATGTTGAAAAGAATTGTAGACAAAGTAATAATTAACTTTACTGTATAAAAAGAAAAAAAAGATGTACCATATGTACTCCAGTATAAGCCGACCCGAGTATAACCGAGGTACCTAATTTTACCTATGAAAACTGGGAAAACGTATTGACTCGAGTATAAGCCTAGACACAACTACAGCCATGTCTCCCAGCAGTGCACATTCCGCCAAAGCGACCCCCCCAGTGATCAACCGGACTTCTTTGCAAAGTTGATGGTGATAGAGAATTGTCAAACGGATTATTGTGTGCATTGTCCCACTGTCCCATTACCATGTGCAGAGGGTGCTGTCTGATATTGCCATCACTGTTTATCTTTCGTATAACCAACAGAGGGCACTGTGTGATATTTCCATCACTGTTAATCCTTCATATAACCAACAAAGGGCACTGTGTGATATTGCAGTCACTGTTATTCTTTCATATAACCAACAGATGGCGCTGTGTGATATTGCATTCACTGTTATTCTTTCATATAACCAACAGAGGGCGCACTGTTATTCTTTCATATAACCAACAGAGGGTGCTGTGTGATATTGCAGTCACTGTTATTCTTTCATATAACCAACAGAGGGCGCACTGTTATTCTTTCATATAACCAACAGAAGGCGCTGTGTGATATTGCATTCTCTCCCCAAGAGAACTGTTGGTATAGGAATGATTAAAAGTGACTGCAATCTCAGCTACTGCCCACTGACTCAAGTATAAGCCGAGGTAGACTTTTTCAGCACATTTTGGACTTATACTCGAATATATACAGTAATTGCTTGTTTCTACTTTATATCACTAGAATATACACTGGTCGGTCCATAGGAAGGATATTTCCCAGCTCGACCCTCATTAATACAATGCTGCCAAATGCAGAAAATGCTGTATTCATGCAGAAAGCTCAGGTATTTGCCTACATAGCATGGTGTGAAGTGCCAAAAATATGCCAGCTTGGGCCAATTTTTTGTATTATGTAAAAAGTCCTGTCATCTGCAAATTAGCCCTACTATTTATTTAATTGTTACATAGTTACATATACAGTAGTTACATAGTTAGATTGGGTTGAAAAAAGACCAAAGTCCATCAATTTCAACCCCTCCAAATGAAACCCAGCATCCATATATACACACACTGACCCCTAAGTGTTTTTAGTGTGCTAACAGTTTTCTCATCTTTCTTTTCTGTTGGCCTCCAGGCAGAGTGTCCTTGTTGTGTAACATAAGAAGGCATGTAAGAATATGAAAACTGACCTCTTTACTTCTATTCCTAGCAAGTTGAAAATATTAATAACATATATAATATAAATAGTTCAACCAGATAAGTTCATACCAGAAGAAGACATATACCACTCCCTGCTTACATTTAAAGGAAACCGTATATGTAACAATGAAAGAGTCTAGATATATTTAACCATAAGGTTCTTTTTCAAAGACCCATGAAAGAATATAACGCACATACACATTTAAAGGTTAACTTAAATGTAACAATGATTTAGTCTAGATATGTTTAATCATTGAGGTCTTTCCAAAGACCCAATAAAGAAGAGAAAGCAAACATCCCTTAGTGATCAATCCGGTAGGAGTCTGGGATGAATTTTCTCCAAGTCTGTCATGGGCAGATTTTAATGATGGTTTGGGGAGGCTGAGCCACAGATACTTTAAGTTTACTTATGTGTGGTGAACAGTAAACACTATTTTTCAAACTATAATTAGCTTGCCAGTTATTGTGCACTAGGTATTGTGCACTAGTTAACATGTGTCTAGGCTAGTGGTTAAAATGTTGAAGAACAGAATACTGTATTTATTTAAAAGGCATTATGGGTATGATGGTAACTACATTATTATAAGGTTATCAAAAACATAGATAATATCTGAATTACAACTGTTAATTTCAAGAAAAAAATGGATAAAATTTAATGGATTGAGATGTAAACAGAAGAGTTTCATTCGTACTTTTACAGTGAACAACAAGAGAATGTTCATTCTTAATGTAACCATACTGGTAAGACCTAAGACATGCTTTGTCATATGAATGGCCACAGCTTATATTCCTGCATACCACATGAAGGGTTTAGAGGCTGTTAGAGAAATAATGAGTGGCAATACGTTATACAAAAGTTCAAATTCATATCAACAGTGAAGTTCATACGATACAAAAATGATTTCAAATTTGAAAAAGCAGCTTTTCTTGCAGCTCCTGGGTACTGTCATGGGTTCCAATGCTGTGCCCACATATGCAAATACTTTTATATGTTAATAAAAACACAAAAAATTTTTTTTTGTGGTTTGGGCCTGAGGAGAACTTAATTCATTTTTTTGATGATACCCTCAACTGTTTTTGGATGTAATGGTGTATAAGGACTGGGTGACTAGGACATTAAAGCTAAGATCTATCAGAAGTCTATTGATAGAAATAGACTACCCCGTTACAGTAACAGTCACTCCAGGCATCTGTTAAATTCACATCCAAAATTCCTTATGCTACATGTAGTAAGGATCACAAATAACCCACAAGAGTGGTCTAGTGGTGTGGCGGGGACGCCCGCCGCTCTGGTGAAGCACGCTCTGGTGAAGCACGAGCCGAGACCAGGGTGCTTGGCATTTGTTCTGGTATTGGGTGCCGACCGTGACAGTGGCTTTGAATGAAATGGCCTAGAAAGGGAGCTATCTCTAGAAAATAATTAATGATATTAAGCGATGGGCCATATGACTGACACATTGTATTATGCTACTACTTATAATACACTTATGCCATTAAATACAATTTTATCTGGCAGCACTGGCCTATGATAAAAACTAATATAGAATTAAATACAAAAACTACAATAAGCACAGATTTTGGAACACTGAATTACTTACATGTGTGTTTCAAAACATAATCTTACCTCTTTGTTACTGTTAGATCTACTTGGTAATGCTGCAATGTGCATTTCTGTTCTCTTTATTGTTTTGGTGGCAGAAGGGGCCTCATTCCCAGTTTTGTTTTGCACAGGTAAATCAGTTTCTGAAATATGCCTGTCATCTTTATCACTTGTACTCTGCTTCCTTGGAATCTTCACAGTGCTGTAAAAAAGTTACATGTAGTAGTCAACATACAGGAGCAAATGAAGCAGCAGATGCAGTAACAAAACTGTAAATAGAGTTAAAAAGCAACGAATACGGCAGTTAATCTAAATATGGATTTAAGTTGTACAACTCAAACATTAGGAAGAATGGGAAATTGTTATTGACTGCACTTTTCCTAAAAGAGGGACTAGTATATTTTAATAAAAAAAAAAAAAGACGGTGCTGAATGATCAAAAACTCTCTTGAGTATAGGTCGCAAATAAGCTGGTCATACAACGAGAGTTAGGGCTCTTACACATGAGCGTTTTTACCTGCGCTCCCCTGCGTTCCGTTTTTCGGCGTTCAGCCGCAGGGGAGCGCAGGAATAGACGCATTTAATTATTTCAAATGGGGCTGTACTCACACAGGCGCATGTAGGCGCCGAACGCAGGAAAAATGCAGCATGTTGCGTCTCAACCTGCGTTCGGCGCCTACATGCACCTGTGTAAGTACAGCCCCATTTGAAATAATTAAATGCATCTATTCCTGCGCTCCCCTGCGGCTGAACGCCGAAAAACGGAACACAGGGGAGCGCAGGTAAAAACGCTCATATGTAAGAGCCCTTATTTATAAACACTGGGCAAATAAGCACCTGGACAAGAACACACAGCAACCAATCAGATGATTGCTTTTAGTGTTCAATCTGCAGCTGGCTGAAAACAGCTAATCACTGATTGGTTGCTGTGGCTTACTGCCCAAGTGCATTGATACAATATATATATGTAGGGGCCCCTACGGGTTAATCTGCCCTGCAGCTTTAAGGCCCCCACCTTTTTCTTAGAGTGATCTGCCAGGAGAGGAGTGACAGCTTCCTGCTACACTGCACTATAGTGTGTGTAAGGAGTGGCCTCTTCCTCTTTCGCCTCTGGATGCTGATCCAGCTGGTTGTGCTCAGAGGGGACTGAGTACAGAAGGCCCAGAAGAAGGCATGTGTCCAAGTCAGGGACCAGGAAACCGCGTGAATGAGGAATAGATATACTAGGGCAGACTTGTCATAGTCTCTCTAGGAGAGAAAGGCAGGAAGGTTAGAGAGAAAGAGAATCTGAAGCTCCAACAAGGATTTGCAGTAAGGGAGTAGCTTCCCAGAGGCTCTGTGTGTTGCCTCCGGTCAGGGACCTCAGTGAAGAGGGACTGTAGGGTAGAAGCTGCTTTCCTGACAACTTCCAGGAGGGAATGTGTGTGAATTCTGCAAATGCCTAATGGAGGCTCTTCCTCATGAAATGCCTGTGTCTGCTCTAGGTGAGCCTGCCTGCAGATCTGTGTGAACTCTCTATATGCTGTTGCCTCAACTCCTGCGTGAGTAGAAACCTGATGTCACATGCCTAGTGCATAGTTAATGAATGCTCTATTACACTAGCCGGTGAATTAACCCTGTATGGCCCAAATAGGTGTTACTCCCACGGGGTATTTTCTTTTTTTTAAAAAAAACTAATATAAAAAGCTATTGATGGTCAGGGCCCCCTTATAAGTTAAGAAAAAACACATTGGCGCCAGGGCCCCCATAAAAGGTTTCTTTAAAAAGCATTACAAGTAAAAAATATATTGGGGCCCCAAAGAATATTTTTTAAAAAAACATTGGCGTCAGGGCACCCCTTACAAGTTGAAAAAATTATGGCCCCAAAAAATTGTTATGTTACTGTTATATATATATATATTCAAACCGTAGAAAGCACTTACGACATCATATTTCATAAAGGAAAAATAATATTTTATTCCTACAACCACATGCCAACACATGTCATCCAGAGTGGACCGAAACTTTTCCTTTATGATGCCATGAGTGCTTTCTATGGTTTGAATTTAATTATGATTGTTAGCACCCGGCCAATGACATGAAGATTGGTGAGTGCCGATGAATGAGATATACAGTACTGTACTGTTTCTATTTTTGCAGATGATACTAAATTGAGCAGAACTATAGGTTCCATGCCGGATGCTGCCACTTTGCAGAGTGATTTGTCTAAATTGGAAAACTGAGCAGCAAACTAGAAAATGAGGTTCAATGTTGATAAATGCAAGGTTATGCACTTTGGCAAAAATAATATAAATGCAAGTTATACACTAAATGGCAGTGTGTTGGGAGTTTCCTTAAATGAGAAGGATTTAGGGGTCTTTGTAGATAACAAGTTGTCTAATTCTGGGCAGTGTCATCTCTGTGGCTACTAAAGCAAATAAAGTTCTGTCTTGCATAAAAAAGGGCATTAACTCAAGGGATGAAAACATAATTATGCCTCTTTATAGGTCCCTGGTAAGGCCTCATCTGGAGTATGCAGTGCAGTTTTGGACTCCAGTCCTTAAGAGGGATATAAATGAGCTGGAGAGAGTGCAGACTGCAGAGACGTGCAACTAAATTGGTTAGAGGGAAGGAAGGAATGCCTGCCCCTTCACATTCATTTAATCACTGCATGTAAAGTGTTTTACATCTGGCATTTCCTACCGGATGATGAAGTGCCCCATGTGTCAGGGCCCTAAGGGAGCAATATCCCCCCATGTCCAACAAAAGTTCAGTGAATATAATTTGTACTGACAATACTTTTTGCCTACTACATGTATGGGATCTGTTATCCAGAATGATTTGTACCTGGGGCTTTTTCAGATAAGTCTTGCTGTAATTTGGAGCTTTATACTTTAAATCTACTAAAAATAATTTAAACATGAATAAACCCAGTGGAATTGTTTTACCTCCAATAAGGATTAATTATATCTTAGTTGGGATCAAGTACAGTGTATTGTTTTATTATTATAGAAAAAAAAAAACATATTTTGTAAAAATGGAAATGATTTCCTTAAAATGAAAGGTGATGGCCTTTGCAGATAATAGATTTCTGGATAACAAATCCTATACCTGTATCCCCAAAAAATGTTTTTTTAAATTATTTCTTGATTACTTAATCTAAACAGGAAAACATGGAGAAACTGAAGCTACTACATGTTTGATCAATGCAAGGTAGAAATTCCATTTCCCGTATGCAGTACCTTCCCTTCCCCCTTTGTTCTGACTGTTTTGTTCGCAGAAATTATGTCATTATGTCTGTGCACTTGTTATCTGTCTTGCAAGGGCCTGAAAGAACATGAAATAGTCTCAGTTTTCCTGTTTGTCCTGTTCAGCTCAAGAAGAACAAAAAACATACAATTTTCATAATTACCCCCTGTATTTATTGAACAAGGGGGTATACCTTAGGTAATATATGTATGGACAAATACTAGTATTATTTAGTATTGTGTCTTACTTGCATCTGCAATAATATGTATATCTTTAGCACATAACTACAGATATATTATGGCACTTGGTCACCGTATTTGCTTGTACAGCACTAATCATTAACTCAAGGGATGAAAACATAATTATGCCTCTTTATAGGTCCCTGGTAAGGCCTCATCTGGAGTATGCAGTGCAGTTTTGGGATATAAGGGATATAAATGAGCTGGAGAGAGTGCAGACTGCAGAGACGTGCAACTAAATTGGTTAGAGGGAAGGAAGACTTAAATTATGAGGGTAGACTGTCAAGGTTTGGGTTGTTTTCTCTGGAAAAAAGGCGCTTGCGAGGGGACATGATTACACTTTACAAGTACATTAGAGGACATTATAGACAAATAGCAGGGGACCTTTTTAACCATAAAGTGGATCACCATACCAGAGGCCACCCCTTTAGACTAGAAGAAAATAACTTTCATTTGAAGCAACGTAGGGGGTTCTTCACAGTCAGGACAGTGAGGTTGTGGAATGCACTGCCGGGTGATGTTGTGATGGCTGATTCAGCCTTTAAGAATGGCTTGGATGATTTTTTGGACAAACATAATATCAAAGGCTATTGTGATACGAAACTTTATAGTTAGTATAGGTATGGGTATATAGAATTTAATTAAAAGTATGGAGGGGTGTGTGTATGGATGCTGGGTTTTCATTTGGAGGGGTTGAACTTGATGGACTTTGTCTTTTTCAACCCAATTTAACTATGTAATTTAAAAAAAAAAGAAAGTCTTCTATCTCCGTTCTATGCTGTAAATGAATTTATATCACAAATCAATATAAGAAAACAATTTGGTTTATTACCTTGCCTTGTGTTGTAACTAAGACTTAAGGGAGTTATTGTGCATTGCCCATGTTGTTTTCCTGTTCTGTATGGGAGATTATTTATACTTCATGGTTGCAAAACACTCTGAAGCGAATGCATTTAAATTACCTACCTACATGGACAGAACTTGCCATATTCAAAATATCGGTGAACTTGCACAAGCATTTTTGGATTAACATATCTGTTGATTTCAAGATTTAAACTGAAAAGTGTACCTTACAAAAACTTGGCTCCTGTGTGTTTCTGTTCTTTTGGTGCTGGAGGAAGCTCCATAATCATTCACTGGTACGGATTCTGAAGAAGAATATATGTCCGTTACCACATCTCTGTGAATTGAAGAAATGCTAGAGGAACTGGGTGAACTGTCAGGAATATCCTGACCTATTAATTGTTTTGTGTCATTTGCCTGAAACAAGAGAGATATTGTTTAAAAAACTTATTGTGCACAGTAAGGGTATTGTTTACAATTAGTAATGTAAATGATGGCAATACCTTCTTCTCTTCTCTTTGCACCCAATTTTCTGATTCCTGGGTTTCATTTATTTTGTGGTTGCTCTTTTTGAAGTTTACTATCAATTTATTTTGCTGCTTGGCCCCCTGGCTGACTTCTTTTTGACTGCCAGAAGCAAGACTCACTTTGGTTTGATTATTAGATCCTTGAAATTTCTGTTGGCTATTACATTCCTCACTGTTATCACCAGCAGTCAATTTATTTATTTCTTTGGTCTGCTTTTTATCTTCCAAATTCTGGTCTCTTTGTAACTTATGATTCTGAAAATCATTTTGTATGTTACTATTATTTACTCCATTTTCACTTCTAGAAATCTGGCTATTTTGTGCTGCATAACACTTGCTCTTTTCTTCGTCACTTCTGAGTTCTCGGTTTACACCAATCTCACTTACAGTTCCAAGTTCCAAGGTTTTAAAGGACTGATGCTTTTCTGTTTGTTCCTTTTTTTCAGTTTCCTCTGTGCTGTGAGCTGACACTGAGGAAAGCAAGGACTTGTCACTAAAAAATAAGATGTAATGGAATGGAATTATTGCCACAATGACTGTCATTGGTGTTGTACCATGGATATAATAGCACTCACCTGTCTCCTTCCTCAGATAAAACTTCTATTACTTTTTCACCAGGGTTAGAAGAAATACGGTTTCTTCTTCTTCTTTCTCTTATCTGCTCCTCTTCATCATCTTCTGAACGTTGTTTTGATAGCCTATTGAGAATGAAGCCAATTAATATGATTAATGGTGCTGACAAACAAGGCAGTTCATTGGCCAGCGGGAAATCTCCTCTCCAACAGGCAATGACGTGCCTGCAATGCCTGCCCCTTCACATTCATTTAATCACTGCATGTAAAGTGTTTTACATCTGGCATTTCCTACCGGATGATGAAGTGCCCCATGTGTCAGGGCCCTAAGGGAGCAATATCCCCCCATGTCCAACAAAAGTTCAGTGAATATAATTTGTACTGACAATACTTTTTGCCTACTACATGTATGGGATCTGTTATCCAGAATGATTTGTACCTGGGGCTTTTTCAGATAAGTCTTGCTGTAATTTGGAGCTTTATACTTTAAATCTACTAAAAATAATTTAAACATGAATAAACTATAGAGGAAGCAGACCCTGCGGTCAAGGAACAGGGGGGCCCGGACCGCGGGGTCTGCAGCACCAAAAACCTCCCTCGGACAATGTATTATAGAAAAATTATTTTCGTGCACGCCGCATCAAGCAGGTGTGCGCACTCAAGCATCGGAGGGTGGAGGAGTGCCAGACGGGTTCTATGCGCGCCAGGCCCCTTGAAAGATTTTCAGCGGAGGAGGGGGGCAGGCCAGGACTGGCAATCTGTGTGTTCTGGCAAATGCCAGAGGCGCTGCTGTAAATTGCTATAGACAGGCACTATTTAGTGGGCTGGTGAGGTGCTGTTTGGGCCTCTGTGTAGCTGAAATGCCAGGGCCTATTTTGAATCTCAGTCCAGACCTGGAGGGGGGGCCGGCAAGCGCTTGTTACGCCGCTGATGAGAAGACACCGGTAGTGCAGTACTGCCGGGCCCCCCTTCTTGCCCTCCCTGATGGCGGCCCTGTATTATATATATATACATATATTTATATATATATATATATATATATATATATATATATATATATATATATATATATAAAGGCAATTTTGGTGAGCGCACTCTTACCGGATTTCTTGGATGGTGGGTGCGTTGGTCAAGTTTTTGCATATGTAGCAATAAATGGACCCGCACTCCAATGTTCTTAGTGAAGAAAAGTAATGTGCTTTATTCACAAATGCATATCCAACGTTTCGGTCCACGCTGGGACCTTTCTCAAGGATAAATGGCATGTGCACAAACAAGTGCTTAAATCCCTTTTGAAATTGGCGCCAAGTATGACGTCATAGATAGGAAAAACCCCATGTTAAACATTCAGAACATTCGTATTGTGGTAAATACAAAAAATGTAATACATACAATTCACCAATGGGTGTCACCATAGTGTCGATGGTGGTAGTGCTCAACAAAAGTGTCCATTAAAAAGTGTCCATTCATGAAGTATTCATGAGCAATCTGTAAAATTATACAAATGTATTACTATGTTGCTTGTTTCAGGCAAATACAAAAAAATACAAGTTTCAACACATATTCAATCGTATTCAATTATTGTTAAATGTTTATGCTCAACAAAAAAATGCTGCATATCCAAAAAAAATTTTTTATGTGTAACCTTTCATTGTTTTGTGTCTATTTCATACTTGCCTATGCACGATGGTTACGGGAGATACCTATTTAGTTAAGGAAACAACTAAGCACCAATTGTGCATTAAGGCCTTTAGGTGCCACACAGTCAAGCTCATGTATCCAAAAGGCTTCTCTTTGCAAGAGTGCCTTATTGCAATCACCCCCTCTTGTTCTGGCCGGTACGTGCTCGATTGGCATGCATCTAAATGCTGCTGGGCTATGTTTTGCTTCTGCCCAGTGTCGGGCTACTAACTGCTGGGCAATGTCCTGTTTTTTACCCTTTGCTTTGTCTTCCCTTTCCGGGTCCAATGCAGCCCTGATGCTTGCTCTATGCATGCCAATTCGTTCTTTGAGCATCCTGACAGTCTTGCCACAGTAAATTAGCCCACAGGGACACTTAATTATGTAAACCACAAATGTGGTTGTGCATGTCATCCTATGTCTAATGCTATATCGTTTCCCTGTGCGTGGGTGTAAAAATTGATCACCCAAAATAAGGCTGCTGCACATGACACATCGTGCATAGGCAAGTATGAAATAGACACAAAACAATGAAAGGTTACACATAAATTTTTTTTTTTGGATATGCAGCATTTTTTTGTTGAGCATAAACATTTAACAATAATTGAATACGATTGAATATGTGTTGAAACTTGTATTTTTTTGTATTTGCCTGAAACAAGCAACATAGTAATACATTTGTATAATTTTACAGATTGCTCATGAATACTTCATGAATGGACACTTTTTAATGGACACTTTTGTTTCAATTGAGCACTACCACCATCGACACTATGGTGACACCCAGTGGTGAATTGTATGTATTACATTTTTTGTATTTACCACAAAACGAATGTTCTGAATGTTTAACATGGGGTTTTTCCTATCTATGACTTCATACTTGGCGCCAATTTCAAAAGGGATTTAAGCACTTGTTTGTGCACATGCCATTTATCCTTGAGAAAGGTCCCAGTGTGGACCGAAACGTTGGATATGCATTTGTGAATAAAGCACATTACTTTTCTTCACTAAGAACATTGGAGTGCGGGTCCATTTATTACTACATATGCAAAAACTTGACCAACGCACCCACCATCCAAGAAATCCGGTAAGAGTGCGCTCACCAAAATTGACTTTATATATGGGGTTCATTTCCCTGAATAGAGTGTTCTGCACCCCGGTGAACTATCTATTAAACTAGCATGGAGGCTAGTGGATTTTCCTCATCTTGTGCACAACGGGAGAGCTTCACCACAGAGGATATAGAAAATATCCTTTTTTCAGAAACCTATGAGGATACATTTGGACAACTTGGAGCTAAAGAAGTGTATCACGAAATCCTGCGGCTCAAAAGAAAGGAACTAGAGCTGCATCTGCATGGTGTCTCCTTGTCAGATTACTACAGGGAGAGAAAGATCCCCAGAGGCTTTCGCATTAATAACACACCGACTATTGGGAGAACTAATCCAGAGTTCTGCAAGAGATGGTGTAATATATTAGATCGCTGCTCCCTAGATCTAATACTGCTGGTCGTGGAAGAAGTGGGCCGTGAACTACGATCTATCAAAAGTGAGCTAAACACTTTTGAGGCAGCTAACACTACCATCCTGCTAAGCGACAAAGATACAGATTGGCCTGGGAAATTGGACATCCAGATCGCTAAATACAAAGCAGAGCTACTTGCCTTTAAGAATTCGAAGAGGTTGAAGGTGCAGCAGGACTACAAAGAGGGCACGATCTATCGGTGGCAGCAAGGAGGTGCGCTAGGACCCAGAAGAAGGAGGGCGGATTGGCGCATGCGCAGACCTGCATACAGGAGAGACGGCAGTGGAACCGGCAGTAAGACATCAGACAGCGGAAGCGGAAGAAGCAGATCCGGATCGCCGCAAGACAGGACGCCCCAACCGGCAGCACCTTCTTCTTCCCCTTTTTTAGGGGAGCACACGCAGGGGCCAAGCGAAGGACCCCCGAGGCACAGCAGCGCAGGAAAGCCACCCGCCGGGGCATGAGGGCCAGCCGCAGTAGCGCCGGTTACAACCCACTCACAGCAGACCTTAAGGCACAAGAAGAAGACATGATCTTCAATTTATCGGCGTATCGCCTGACAACGGCTGAAAAGACTCTGCTGCAGAAAGGGCTCGGATTCGTCCCATCGGTGAGTTTAACCCTTTTTAATCATACTATAGACAACTATAAGTTTTCCAGGCAACTGCGCCTTAAGGAGCGCTTTGAACAGGACAAGGGGGTAAGGGAGTTGAACTGTAGCTCCCCACAATGCGAGGAGCATGTTGAACTGACTAACAGCATGACTACTAATGGGGCATTACCTACCATGCAATATAATAATGATGTTACCAGACGCTTTAAGCCCAAAAGTGACTATGACCCTATCAGCGCCAATCCCTCAATTAGGACCTTTAACCGTATGCTGGATCTGGAAATGTCGGCTTGGTACAAAACAAAAAATGTGAGCAGGGGGAACTTATCGTTTGAGCATAAAAATGCATTGAAATCCCTGAAAATTAATAAAGATATCATCATTAGAAGGGCTGATAAAGGCGGTGGGATAGTAGTGCTTGATTGCAAGTACTACAAAGAGGAATTGATGTCACAACTTAATGACGTAACTAATTATGAAAAATTGACTTATGACCCCACCAATCTATTTCACAAGGAACTGAAGAGCATTTTGGTGACTGGACTTAATGAAGGCCATATTTCTAAGACCATGTTTGATTATTTTTTGCCGAAATTTCCTGTCAGACCGGTTATTTACACCTTGCCAAAAGTACACAAAAACCTAGAAGCACCCCCAGGGAGACCGATAATATCTTCCAATGGTTCCCTTAATGAAAGGATTGCAGAATTTGTAGACTATCACCTTCAGCCCTGTGTACAACAGATAGGTAGTTATTTAAAAGACACTAATGATTTCCTGAAGGTTGTAAGAAGTATAGATATACCTACATCTGGGCTTACCCTAGTAACAATGGATGTACAGAGCCTATACACATGCATACCACACGAACAGGGAATAGAGTCGGTACGTAAGCTAATCACTGACAATGGGCACTATAATGGACCCCCATGTGAGTTTACCTTATCCCTGTTGCGGTTCATCTTATATAAAAACTACTTTAAGTTTGAGAAGCAGTTTTTCCTACAACGCACGGGGACAGCAATGGGATCAAAAGTGGCACCTGCTTATGCTAATGCGTTTATGCACATGTATGAGAATGAATGTGTCTTAAGTCATGAATTGTTTAGGAGATATGGCGCCTTTTACAGGCGCTATATCGATGATATATTCTTTGTATGGACGGGCTCTGTAGAACAGCTTGAAGACTTGGTGACACATTTGAATAGTCTGACTAACCCAGTTAAGTTGACCTTAAATCATAATGATGACCATATTGAGTTTTTGGACGTAAGTGTTTATAAGGTTAACAATACCTTACAAACAAGCATATACGTGAAACCCACAGACAGGAATACTCTGGTACATTACCAGAGTAATCACCCCAGGCACCTGTTAGACTCATTGCCAAAATCCCAGTTGCTGAGAGTAATACGGATTGACAGTGAGGAAGACAAGAGGGTGGAGGATATAGACACAATGTGTAAAAAATTCCTGCTCAGGGGTTATCCAAATACTCTGATTGAAAATACAAAAGAGTGGGCATTGAGTCTTAATCGTGATGAAGTTCTACTAGAGACCAGCACTACAAGTAGACTGAGTGATGAAAAAGACATGTATTACGTGTGCCAGTATGGTGAAAGTTCCAAATTTACGCGTGAATGTGTGTTAAAACACTGGGAACTGGTTAAAAGCGAGAACATGTTAGGTAAACATTACCACATAGACCCAAATTCAGTTACCGGCGGGGGAGCTCCCTAAAAGAGATTTTAAGTCCCTCGGATCCGTTAGATAAATATTCCAACACCCACACGCAACATTTTCTTTCACCACGACCAGGTGTGTATAAATGCTCAGGATGTGTCATGTGCAGCAGCCTTATTTTGGGTGATCAATTTTTACACCCACGCACAGGGAAACGATATAGCATAAGACATAGGATGACATGCACAACCACATTTGTGGTTTACATAATTAAGTGTCCCTGTGGGCTAATTTACTGTGGCAAGACTGTCAGGATGCTCAAAGAACGAATTGGCATGCATAGAGCAAGCATCAGGGCTGCATTGGACCCGGAAAGGGAAGACAAAGCAAAGGGTAAAAAACAGGACATTGCCCAGCAGTTAGTAGCCCGACACTGGGCAGAAGCAAAACATAGCCCAGCAGCATTTAGATGCATGCCAATCGAGCACGTACCGGCCAGAACAAGAGGGGGTGATTGCAATAAGGCACTCTTGCAAAGAGAAGCCTTTTGGATACATGAGCTTGACTGTGTGGCACCTAAAGGCCTTAATACACAATTGGTGCTTAGTTGTTTCCTTAACTAAATAGGTATCTCCCGTAACCATCGTGCATAGGCAAGTATGAAATAGACACAAAACAATGAAAGGTTACACATAAAAAATTTTTTTGGATATGCAGCATTTTTTTGTTGAGCATAAACATTTAACAATAATTGAATACGATTGAATATGTGTTGAAACTTGTATTTTTTTGTATTTGCCTGAAACAAGCAACATAGTAATACATTTGTATAATTTTACAGATTGCTCATGAATACTTCATGAATGGACACTTTTTAATGGACACTTTTGTTTCAATTGAGCACTACCACCATCGACACTATGGTGACACCCAGTGGTGAATTGTATGTATTACATTTTTTGTATTTACCACAATACGAATGTTCTGAATGTTTAACATGGGGTTTTTCCTAAGTATGACTTGGCGCCAATTTCAAAAGGGATTTAAGCACTTGTTTGTGCACATGCCATTTATCCTTGAGAAAGGTCCCAGCGTGGACCGAAACGTTGGATATGCATTTGTGAATAAAGCACATTACTTTTCTTCACTAAGAACATTGGAGTGCGGGTCCATTTATTACTATATATATATATATATATATATATATATATATATATATTCAAACCGTAGAAAGCACTTACGACATCATATTTCATAAAGGAAAAATAATATTTTATTCCTACAACCACATGCCAACACATGTCATCCAGAGTGGACCGAAACTTTTCCTTAATGAAATATGATGCCATGAGTGCTTTCTATGGTTTGAATTTAATTATGATTGTTAGCACCCGGCCAATGACATGAAGATTGGTGAGTGCCGATGAATGAGATATATAGTACTGTACTGTTTCTATTTTTGCAGATGAAACTAAATTGAGCAGAACTATAGGTTCCATGCAGGATGCTGCCACTTTGCAGAGTGATTTGTCTAAATTGGAAAACTGGGCAGCAAACTAGAAAATGAGGTTCAATGTTGATAAATGCAAGGTTATGCACTTTGGCAAAAATAATATAAATGCAAGTTATACACTAAATGGCAGTGTGTTGGGAGTTTCCTTAAATGAGAAGGATCTAGGGGTCTTTGTAGATAACAAGTTGTCTAATTCTGGGCAGTGTCATCTCTGTGGCTACTAAAGCAAATAAAGTTCTGTCTTGCATAAAAAAGGGCATTAACTCAAGGGATGAAAACATAATTATGCCTCTTTATAGGTCCCTGGTAAGGCCTCATCTGGAGTATGCAGTGCAGTTTTGGACTCCAGTCCTTAAGAGGGATATAAATGAGCTGGAGAGAGTGCAGACTGCAGAGACGTGCAACTAAATTGGTTAGAGGGAAGGAAGGAATGCCTGCCCCTTCACATTCATTTAATCACTGCATGTAAAGTGTTTTACATCTGGCATTTCCTACCGGATGATGAAGTGCCCCATGTGTCAGGGCCCTAAGGGAGCAATATCCCCCCATGTCCAACAAAAGTTCAGTGAATATAATTTGTACTGACAATACTTTTTGCCTACTACATGTATGGGATCTGTTATCCAGAATGATTTGTACCTGGGGCTTTTTCAGATAAGTCTTGCTGTAATTTGGAGCTTTATACTTTAAATCTACTAAAAATAATTTAAACATGAATAAACCCAGTGGAATTGTTTTACCTCCAATAAGGATTAATTATATCTTAGTTGGGATCAAGTACAGTGTATTGTTTTATTATTATAGAAAAAAAGAAAACATATTTTGTAAAAAATGGAAATGATTTCCTTAAAATGAAAGGTGATGGCCTTTGCAGATAATAGATTTCTGGATAACAAATCCTATACCTGTATCCCCAAAAAATGTTTTTTTAAATTATTTCTTGATTACTTAATCTAAACAGGAAAACATGGAGAAACTGAAGCTACTACATGTTTGATCAATGCAAGGTAGAAATTCCATTTCCCGTATGCAGTACCTTCCCTTCCCCCTTTGTTCTGACTGTTTTGTTCGCAGAAATTATGTCATTATGTCTGTGCACTTGTTATCTGTCTTGCAAGGGCCTGAAAGAACATGAAATAGTCTCAGTTTTCCTGTTTGTCCTGTTCAGCTCAAGAAGAACAAAAAACATACAATTTTCATAATTACCCCCTGTATTTATTGAACAAGGGGGTATACCTTAGGTAATATATGTATGGACAAATACTAGTATTATTTAGTATTGTGTCTTACTTGCATCTGCAATAATATGTATATCTTTAGCACATAACTACAGATATATTATGGCACTTGGTCACCGTATTTGCTTGTACAGCATTAATCATTGTATTTACTTTCAACTGTGTTGATGTCTCTTCCTGTTGATGGGTTTATGGGATTAAGGGTATATAAACAAGTGTAGGGTTTAACATGGTTGCCTTTAGAAAGGTTTCTGTGTGAACCGAAATGTCATGTCGGCTTTTCATGTAACTTTCAATACACCTTTGAGCATTTCACATGATAGCTCGATGTTGCTGGTCATTTCTTCATTATATATATATATTTATTTGGGTTGCCACCTTTTTTGATGCTGGAAAATGGGAAGGGTGATGGGGCAGATGATGTTAGAAGCAGAGCAAGGGCAGGTCCGGTGTAGTAAGACATGGCAATCATCGATTGGCTGATCACCATTTCATTATTTTCAATGTCCTGTCCAGATTTCTGAATTAGGAAATCTGGACAGGAATGTTTGATCCAGACAAATAACGGGTTGTCAGGGTGAAATCCGGACAGATGGCAACCCTAATATTTCTATAATATGATGGGGTTTCAAAACTAAGCTTTAGCAAGATATGATGTTCTCTCAATTTATTATTAACTTAAATGTACTTTTTTTCTCTTGGCAGCTTTTAAATTATTCAACATGGTTGTACTAAGGTGTTCCTGTTAACCTTTGATAAGGATTAATTATATATTAGTTTGGACCAAGTACAAGGTACAGTTTTATTATCATACGGTAAAAAGAAAATAATTGTTTCCTTCCCATTAATTCAGAGCTTTCTGGAAAATAGATCCCATACCTGTTCTAATGTTTATCCGACTGTGCCTTAAATATTGGGAAAATACTTTTTTCTGATTACTAATTTTTGATAACTATAGGCAGTGCTCAGTGTATACGCCACTGCAAAAATTAGTTATGCAATCCCAAAGCAAATAGAACATAAGCACACTCCACAACGGCTTCTGCAAAACCCCATTTTTTCGGTGAGATCTCAGCAAGCAGGCATTTTGAGGACTAATCCCTTTATCAATTGATTTTACAAAGTGTGCAAAGAGAATCTTAATTAAAGGGTTGCGGAACACAAACTCCTCTCACAGTGACCTATGTGATGAAATCATTCTGCTTAATAACATACTGCACATGATGTTTTGCTTAATGACAATAACATGCATGATTTATGTCATTGAAATCTGGTACACGGAGTCCTATTTGTCTGCATATTTATGCAAAGCAGTGGCATAACTAGATGATACCAGGCCCCATAGCAAATTTGATTTAGGACCCCAAAATATTGGTAGATTAACCTTATCTAATCATTTCATGGACCCCCTACACTCCTGGGCCCCCATGCAACCGTTGGGTCTGCTTCATCTGTAGTTCCGCCCCTAATGCAAAGAGTCAGATACAGCAGTAAGTCTTAGCTTCCTAAGGCTCCTAAAAACTGCACTGCATACATTTCCTTGTCTCTGCTATGTAAAGTAGAGCCTAGCCCATTATAAATATTTCAGAGTTCTAAGGCTTTCCATAAGAGGCCACAGTAGTAGAATTTAACAGTCCAAGATCAGTCTTTAGACAGTGCTGCAGGGCTACTTTTCAGCCTTCATACAAAACCAGGTTGATCTGATGGCCGTCACTTGCTCCTGTGTCTGTACTTACAGGCACAGTGTCTGGCTGGGTGCAGACACATGCAGGGATTTCAATGCAGACAAGGGAGCTCGCCAATAAGGTGAGTTGAGGCAGCAACCACCTGGTTTTCAAACCGGAAATACGGCTGTTCTAGCGCGGAGAGCACCATTGCTCTCCCTCCAGCTGCAAAAAAGGTAGTGCGGGTGGGAGGGTGAGAGTGAAGCTGGCAAAAGGACCAGGATTGCCCCGAGATGCAGAAATACATCATTTTCAAGGTGAAATTTTACCCATGTGGTGTCTCCATGTAATGACCTAACACAATAATGTTAATTTCTGAAGCAAGCGCAAAAGTCTAAGCATAAAATCTGTATGAAAATTACCATATTTTTACCCAAGTCAAAGCAAGCTATTCTGCTTTCGTTTTACACTATTTCAATTTTCATTTTAATTTGTAAATTAGGCAATAATATTTTGCAACATAAGCGAACTCTTTCCACATTTTTATTAGCACATTTTGATCATTCTATTAAAAAAATGTAGGAATGAGAGACAAAGAGGTATATTTATCAAAGAGTGACAAACAAATAAAAAGTTCTGATTTGAACTCTGAACACCAATAAAAGTGCCACACCCTTGTTGACCTGCAAAGGTTCTATTTCTGTAGAGGGTTATGGCACAGAGAGAGATTTGTCACCTGCTATTAAGTTTGCACTGTTGTGGGCGACTAATCTCCCCAAATTTCTTTCCTATTGGCAATAAAGTAAATCGTCAATGGCAAAATATAAGTAGTGCTTCATTTTCCAAAGTAGCCTCGCAAGGAAAATGAAGCACAGTGTGTGCTTTCACATTTGTGATTTACTTTATTGCTGATGTGAAAGCTTTTCGGGAGATTTGTCATAAGTCACAAAGAGAAAACGAAATAAGAATAAGCATTGCATTTCGCAGTGTAATCCTCAATAGTCTTCCAATGCATTGAGAATTGTAATTGTGCACTGCGCACTTTCAAAACATGGTGGTGTAATATTTTGAAGCAAGCATACATTTTATAGTGAGAAGTTTTATTATATACATTGCACATTGGCACAACTATAAAACTCACAATCTTTGTTCCACTGTTAAAAGTGGTTGCTAAACAGTTTCTGGGTTCATAAAAGTTCATAAAAGTTATATTAAATTGGAAAATTGGTTCTTGCAGAGGCATAACTTTATGAATTGGGGCTATTTTTTCCATTATTATACAGTAAGTGCACACATGTAAAGTCCTATTTTTCTTTTACTCCATGGGATTGGCAATTATGCTGAGACATGTTTTCTTTTACATTAAATTCATTATGCTTGGGTGTGCTCAAGAGGAGTCACCCATGAATAGCTTAATCTGAAATATTAATGGGCACTAAGTTATTCAAACATAGTGCCAAGTTATTTGCCTTGCCATGTTTCTTTTGCAGAAGAGTCACGGTACTTTGGACTTTAGACTTTAGAAGAGGCTACTAAAGTTTGATGTTAGCTGTTACAAATTAAAATGTTTGTTATGGTTAATATTTTTAGGAATCTTTTGTTGGTCAAAAGGGTTTTTAAAAGGGGAAGAGATTCCAAAATTCTTCACTTTCGGAAACCATTCCTAGCAAGAGATTGGATTTGCCGGAGGTCATGAATGCCTCTGTGAGCAACCTAAGGTAGGCTGCCCACCACATTGGAAATCTAGGAATGTGACCCTGTGAATGAAAGGTTGCAGTGAAAGGATAGCTCCTGTCATAGCACACCCTAGGTGAATGATTTTGCAACAAGGGCAATAATTCCTACATGTATAATAAAATACAACAATCTGATATAAAAATTACTCTTAAAACTGAAAGTAAATTGGTTACTATTTGTGAATTATATAATATTATTTACATGTTGTTTTAAGCACAGTGGAGATGGTTTGAAGAATAATATAATATTGTAAACAGGTTACTCGGTATTGGTTTGTTAGACCTGGAGCAAGCTCTGCACCATTAACTACATTTCCAACTGTTGAAATGTATAAACTGATGGAAAATGGAGGTATATAATCCTAGGAAAATTAGTCTAAATGAAACTTTGTTTTTGAGCTACATCCCAAGAATGTACTGGTAAACCAAATACATTATCCATGAGTACTGACAGTGAGTGTCAGAGTGCACTAGCACATTACATACAGTCTTATTTATAAACACTGGGCAAATTTGCACATGGGCAGTAACCCATAGCAATAAATCAGTGACTGGCTTTTCTCAGGCAGCTTTAAGTTCAACAATGAAAGCAAATAGTTGATTGGTTGCTATGGGTTACTGCCAAGTGTTCATAGATGAGCCCTAGTGGCACTAATACCCAAGTATATTTTACAGTGAAAGGCAGTGGGTACTAACATCCTAAGCACATTTTACATTACATACTCTGCATGTACAATGTGGTGATAAGTGATAAGGCGGGAAAATCAAATTGGTGTACTGCTCTTCCTCCAGCCTATATTGCCTATATAGCTAGCCATAGTAACATAGTAACATAGTAAGTAAGGTTGAAAAAAAGACACATGTCCATCGAGTTCAACCTTTTTTTTTTTTTTTTTTAACTACCTATCTGCCAGTTGATCCAGAGGAAGGCAAAAAAAACCCATCTGAAGCCTCTCCAATTTGCCTTAGAGGGGGAAAAATTCCTTCCTGACTCCAAAATGGCATACACATAACATATACAGTAGATATAACAGATATAATTAACCATTATTGGAAGCAAAACCAGTCTATTGGGTTTATTTAATGTGATTTTCTAGTAGACTTAAGGCATAAAGATCCAAATTATGGAAATATCCATTATATGGAAACCTAAGGTCCCAAGCATTCTGGATAACAGGTCCTATACCTGTACTTGTATGGCAGCCTGCTGATCCCAACGGGTATTTTTGGAACTGGGCGGTTTTGGAAATTTCATCTGAGGATGCACCATGCTGACTAGTGCATTGTCAGATATTGAAGAGGAGCCACAGCTGCTGTTTTTCTGATCACTTGAGCTCTTTGCTCATTTACACATTATTATTTACCCTATATTTAGTAAAGATACATTAGATCATTCTCAGCTTTAACATGAACCAATATTTCTCCCAACACATAACAATAAATATCAACCTTTGAAAGTAAACATGGCTGAAACAAAAAGACAACATTTAATGCAAGATAAACAGATACAGTACTTATAATAGTTAAGTATTACTGATTGTACTATTAATAATGCAGTAGGTCACAGAACTGTACAGTTTATTTGCCGTTTCATTCAGCACCTACTTCCCCTTCCAACTCCAGAGCAACTCAGCAACCTAAAACTGTTTGGTGGACAGCTGCAATCCACCAAAAAATATTTCTGTTGTATAAAATGTTTACTCATGTAGAGTGAGCAGCTCAGCAACTACAGGTATGGGACCTATTATCCAGAATACTCAGGACCTGGTTTTTCCACCTTAAGTCTGCTAAAAATCATTTGAACGTTAAATAAACCTAATAAGATTGTTTTGCTTTGGATGAAATACA